>NC_056746.1:36202581-36279888 GCF_019279795.1 Protopterus annectens | reverse complement strand
CAACCTTGATTTGTCTGAAAAAAAAGAACCCAACCCATCTGGTTAGAGTTGCAGATGCCACTTTAGAAACAACAAAGTTACCAGTGGTGCCACAGGGCTAAGTTTTGACCCTTTCCTATTTAGCATTTTATTTCTCAGATCTACAGTCTTGCACTCCTGGCGTATAGTTAACTAAATTTGCAGATGACTGTAAATTGGATGTTGCTATTCGATCTTCAACTGACTCACAGTTGCTCCAGCATGGGTTAGACATTTTTAACAACTGGTGCATTGATGCCCTCTACTGCCATTACATTTTGCCCTCGCCATTAAATTATTTGCAAATTATATTAGCTCTAATACAAATATTGATGGTATTCAAATAGATGATGATTTAAATTCTAAAATCCAGCTTCTTGCTGTTGATATTCTGCTATCATTGAATTATTAATACCGTTCTCTTCATGCTTTATTTGAGAAAACAGAAACCTTTCAGATGATGTCTGGTCCTAGCTTTAATGACAATAAAACTAAGATTCTACTCATAAATTGTAATACACACAGAATAGACAATATATTCTATAAATATACAGTAGATGATAATAAAATTAAGCATCTAGGGATTATTTTAACAAATAATATTAATGATATAGTAACAATTATATCAGTAGCTTAGATAATATAACACATCATATTAATAAATGGAATAAGTTCTTTTTCACAATGGAAGAGAGGCTGTTTTTAATCAAAATGATTATTCTTCCAAAAATATTATATAAAATATAATCCATATCTCTTCTTCTTCCTAAAGATTATATAAGATGGTTTAAGTCTTTGATTTTTAACTTTCTTTGGTTTCTTAAGCCTAGATTGGCCTTAAATCATCATTTAAGAGATTGGACAGCCGGAGGTATTGGTTTACCAGATTTGAAAATATATGCTTTATCGTCAGTTATCAAGACAATAACTTTATTGTTGAATTCTAATTACTGTACTAAATAGAAAGAGATACAAAAAATCTGGTTAAAATCTAACTATTCAATATCAATAAAATACAATAAAATATTAAGTAGTAAATTTCACGTGTTCTTAAGAAAATGTATCTTGAGAGTAAAATGGATCAATAAGCTCCTGCTATATTACTAATACATTAAATATATTCAACAATGTATATATAGTGTATATATGAGTGAATGCAGTTAAAAACTAGAAGTAAAGTGCCTAAATTTATAGAATTGTCAATTAGTTTAGGAAGTTACAGTGATACTGGAAGAGGATATTTTTTCGAAAAGATATAAAGCAGTTACAAATGCAAAAATATATTATAGACAAAAATACTGGGATTACTGCAGATTAATTAATAATCAGTTTACAAGAGAGGAAGATAAAAAGTTAATGTTATTATCTTCAAAACAAACTATTCTTTCATTGCATTAGGGATTATTCTCTTGGAAATTTATACATAGAAAGTTTATTACATCTCATAAGGTTGCATTGATGTATAAAAAAGAAATTGGATGCTGGGAATGTAAGTTATATATTAAAGCTGACTGGCAACATATGTTTTAAGACTGTACACTCCTAAAATCTTATTGGGAAAGCATGAACTATTTTTTTACAAGCTATGATTAATGACTTTATTATAATTAAATACTTGGTCTTGTTTAATGTACCAATACCTTAATGTGTAGCCAGAATAAAATATTGTCTTCTATGGATCACATTAGCCATCACAAGAAAAGTTATTACTATAAACTGGAAGAGTGAGACTACTCCTACTTTCAAATAATTCAAGAATATAGCTAATAACGTGTCAAGTTGAGCTAGCTACAATCAAGATGAAAAGAGATAGTCACTTCATATTATAGTTCTTGGTTGATACTTAAAGAATTATTAGAAAAAAACAGATAGTAATGTGTAATTAAGTTATACTGTAAGCTGAACAATTAATAATTTTCTTTGTTTAGTAGACACCTTTGTAAATAGTTGGTTTGTTTCTTGTTGATGTGAAATTTTACTATAATAGATATATATTGTTTTAAGTTTTTATGTTTATGCTGTTTATTGATTTTAGACCTTTAAAAAATAGTAAACAAAACCCAACTGGTGCAAGGACAATGGTCTCAAATTAAATGTTAAAAAATGAAGCATAGTTCATTTTGGTAAACAAAACAGTTTTACTTACCGTATAGGAGATGCACCCATCAAATCAGACATTGTTGTAAGGAATTTTGACACTCATGTTTATAATTCTTTACCATATGATCAGCATTTCTCCACAGTAGTTTGGAAAGCCTTCTGTATGGCTCATGTAATATCCAAAAGCATCTCCACTAAATCTGAAGAAGTCTTAGTTTCCCTTTACTAGTATATTATCAGACCTATTACTGAATATAATGCACCTTTTGGCATACATTTGAATAAACATATCACACAAGGTGAGAGAACTCAGAGATTCATAACCAAAAAGATCAAAGGACTCAAAAATCTTAATTATCAGGAGGGTGTGGCAGCCCTTTTTTTGTAATCGTTCTCTTACATACTCCTCTGTGGAGATCTGAGACTAGTCTTTCGAGCCATAAAAGATCCAACCCTATTTGAACTCCTATTCCTTTGCTGAACTAATGATTCCTCAAATACTCAGTTAAAGGAACTAAACCTTTATCAGCAGATAAAACCTTCATCAGCTTATAAATAAGACACATTGGTGTGATAGATTCGTATCCCAACATACTCCTCAGTTCTGGAACAAACTTCCACTACATGTCAGGCAGAGAAGCATCATTACTGCCTTTAGGGTTAGCCTGGATAATTGGATGGGTAGCCTCAAATTATCCCAGTCTGTCTTGTTTTTCCTATCATGAACCCAGAGGTAACTTTGGAATAGAGTTTTTTTGGCTAGGCCTTTAGTGATCTCCAGGTTGAGTGCTTAGTGCTTACCTATGAACCTTTTGCTGACAGGAGCCCTCTCTAGCTTCAGTAGCAAAGCTTACTCCTGCAAAGCCTCTGTTTATCATATCAGTACAGTCTGGCAAAGAGCTTCACTCATGCACAAATGTACTCAAACATCCTCTGTAAAGAGATCATACATGTAATAGAATCCTGATCTCATATGCCTTCATACCTGTTGATTCATTCTGACACTGCACAATCTTGGTACTACTGGCAACAAGGGCCCCTTTAGGTGGCATTTTTGTATTTTTTTGCCTTGTAACTGGAGATTTCTTTGTGTATTATGAAACTCCGTGCAAGCACAACTTAATTATTCTAGTGTGCTGCTATTAAAACTCTTAATATTATAAGACTTAATATTGCAGTGTTCACGTTGATTGTAATACCTGCATTATATTAATTATATTGTATGATCATAGGAGGTTACTAGGCTATTGGCCCTGAGGCCCTTATAAGCCTATCCAAGAGTTTAGCCCATTTTTAGACAAATCAGCACTCGATACCCCTGTCTAGCTAAAGCTCCTCCTCGTCCTGCAGAGTGGTGCTAGCAGCAGAGAGGCGAAAAAGTGCGACTGCTAAACTGATTTGTGTAATTTATTGCTACTACCTTTGCGAACGTCCTTTCTCGACGAAAAGCAAGTTATATCTGCTGATCTGAAGTAGGAACTTCATTTGTCAGCAACCTGTGGGATACGGATCCGATCTCGGATCTGAGCCGGCAACTTCTAACATAGCATAGATCCGAGCTCCTAGCTCCTCCCCCTTACCCACAATCCCCTGCCTGCCCTGACTGACCCCAGATCTAGTTTGCCGCTCTTCAAGCAACAGCTAGGTTCAGAGCTCTTGGCGTTTTCTGAGGAAAAAAGTTTTTTGTATTTTTTCTTCTGAGTGACTGGTTGTGTGTGTGATAGGTTTATCCTTTCTCCTTTTATAGATATAACATATTTGTTTTAATTTTAGAATGATTCTCCCTCCCCCGCTGGTCGTAGTGTGTGTGTGTGTGACTGAATTAGGGGCCTAGTGAGTGTGCTTTCCTACAGTATGTCGGAGGCCCCAAAGGCAATTTTTTCAAAATGCACCGAGTGTGGTCACAAGCTTTCACCGGCTGATGGCCACACTCGGTGCGTTAGGTGCCTTGGGGTTGAACACCTCTCTTTGGGTTGCACGATTTGCGCGGCATTCAACCCCAGGGCACTCAAGGATCGAAGGTCGAAGCTAGTTCTGGCGGGCCTTCTACCCCCAGACTCTGCTTCGGCCTCCGGTGCTAAGGTGCCCGCTACCCCCCTGGTAGCGGTCACCCCTGCCTCCCTTCCTCCGACCGGGACTCAACCTCCCACTTCGGCTCTGGAGGATAGGGAGGCCAGGAAAGAGAAGCGGCGGGAGAAGCACCTTAAGCGGCGGGCCGAGGACTCTTCATCGGCCCCGCCCGCCAAGAGGGCTTCCCCGTCCAAGTCTTCTCGATCTCCTCCTCCTCGGATCCGATCCCATTGTTTCTCCCCGGGTCACGAGGAGGAGGTGATCCGGTCCCCGTCGAGGTCATCGAGGCGATACTCCAGGTCTGCCTCGGTGGCCTCGTTGAGGTCCACCTTTAGCATGTCTGATGCGGATATGGACCGGATGATGAGGAGATTTATCCAGGCCCAGATGCAGATGGGAGTGCTCTTGCCTCCCCCCCCTCTGGGGGGGGAGCTTGACCCCTTTTTTCACTCCTATAGCTCTTTCTCCGACCCGCATTCCGGGTTCAGAGCGCTCGGAGCCGAGCCACGTTGGATCCGGGGGTAGGTCGGAGCCGACCGTGCTGGGCACGTCGGCTCCGACTATTCCCTCGAGTCTGTCGGATCCGACCTCTCGAGCCGTGGGCTGAGCTTCGGATCCGAGGGATTCGGTGTGCTTTCGGCTCCGTCCCGGTCAGAGCACACTGGTCCTTCGGATCCGACGTTCTCGGCGCCAGGTCCGATCCCCGCTTCGGATCCGAGTGGGAGTCGGATCTCAGATCCGTCTGAGAGCGGCTCCCCATCGGCTTTCGCTGCGGTGGAGAGGGCACTGTCGAGTGCTTCCAGGCCTCCGGTCCTGGCTTCAGCTCCCTCCTGCACTCCTTCTCATCTAGTCCTGGCTACCCTCACCCGGCCCTTCGGGCAGCCTGCCTCAGCGCGTTTAGGAGTTCCAGTGGAACAGATTACAGCCCATGAGGACTCCTCGGACAGCCCTCCCGAGGAGATTCCCCACAAGGCAAAGTGCAAAAGGAGGCACATAGACTCCCCTGAGAGTCTCACAGAAGATTCGGACTTGGATGAAGGGGAAGGCTCCCCGAGATCACCCCCTGAGGATGTCTCCTTTTGAGACATCATGGAAATGCTCAAAATCAGAGGTGGGTGGTCTGCCCCCAAGGCTTCCTCTGATGAGTCCGTATTCCTTGAGGTGTTCGAGGCAGGACCATCTACCTCTTGGGTGTCCCCTCCACCCGACCCCCTGGTGGATCTCATATCCTCTAGGGCTTGGAAGGAACCGGACACCATAGAGCCAATCCCCAAATGCCCAGACAAAATTTTGAGCCCCCCTGCAGAGAGATCACATTGGAGCAGAGGTCCCCCTGTGGATGCCATGTTGGTGGCTGCAGCCACTAAGAAAGAGTTGGCTCAGGAGAGCCCCACGGTTCATCCTCCGAGCAAGGAGTCTCGCGCGATGGACCGTCTTGGGAAGCAAGGATTTGTACTCTTCCCGAATGGCCACCCTCCGCTCTATCTCTAATACCTCTATGCGGCTATTGTCTCATGCTACAGAGGGAGCTGCTAGAGCAGATGGAGTTGGGCTTGTCATGAGGAGACAGGCCTGGCTCCGTCGCTGTGACTTCTCGGAACCCTTTAAGGCGTCATTCGTGAATGCCCCTTTTGATGGTTCTGCACTGTTCGGCAAAACCGTTCGCGACACTCTTGTCCAGAGTGAGAAAGACGAGAAGACCTTGTCTGCCGTCGGAGTCCGCTTCTCTGCGCCCCAGAGGTCCTTTTCCAAGAACCAAAAGGGTCAGAAGAAGATGTGGTTCCAAAAATCGCATCAATCTCAGTCTGCTCAGGACAACCAGTCCTCTCGTGGCAGAGGAGGACAGGGAGGACGCCGCCCCAGAGGCAGAGGGGGTCCTAGGAATTTTGGGTCCAGAGAACCTTTCTCTGAGAGACCCACGCAGAACCCCTGAGGGGTTTCCCGACTGCTCCACCCTGGAGGCAGTCGGGGGGGGCGTTTTTCGAAGCACCTGGCAAAATGTGAGTCCATAACAACGGATCGCTGGGTGCTTTGCATTATATCCAGAGGTTACCTAATTCCCTTCATAGCCAACCCCAGAATCAGAAGCCTTCTCGACGTCCCACCCAGTCAAAAGAAGGCGGCCACTGCAGAAATTCAGCAGCTTCTACAAAAAAGAGCCATCCAGCCCGTCCCCCCAGATCAAGTCGGATCAGGGTTTTACTCCAGGTTCTTTCTGGTGCCAAAAAAGACGGGGGACTTGAGGTCCATCCTCGACCTCTCTTTCATAAACCTGGCAGTACCCAAACAAAAGTTCCGAATGGTCACGTTGCAATCCGTCCTCCCCTTATTGCGGGAGGACGACTGGATGTGCTCTATAGACCTCAAGGATGCGTACTATAACTTTCTATTGGAAAAGCATTCCAGGAGGCTCCTCCGCTTCCGGCTGGGAGCCAGTCACTTTCAATTCAGGGTCCTCCCCTTCGGTCTCACCTCAGCCCCCAGGGTGTTCACCAAGGTCCTAGCAATAGTAGCGGCCCACCTGAGACTCCAGGGAATTCAGGTCTTTCCATACCTGGACGACTGGCTCCTCACAGCCCCAACAAGGCATCTACTTTGCTCAGGCAGGGACTATTTTCTCTGTCTGGCTCCACTATTAGGATTAACCATCAACATGACCAAATCCTCTCTCATCCCTACACAGATGCTAGATTTTATAGGGGCAAGACTGGATTCCAGACAGATGCTTGCGTTCTTGACTCCAGATCGACTTCGGAACCTGATGTTACATGTGCAGGCCATTCTCCAACTGCAAACTCCTTCAGCGGAATTGATTCTGAGGGCCCTAGGATCTATGGCAGCTGCAATCCCACTGCTGCCATTGGCCCGGCTGAACATGAGGGTTCTACAGTGGACCCTCCAGGTACAATGGTCCCTGTCTTGCAACCCTCTGTCTCACCCCGTTTCCTTAAGCAAGGTTTGCAGAAAATCGCTCCTGTGGTGGCTCCATTCTCCCAACCTCCACACGGGCCGTCCCTTCTCACTACCTCCATCAGTCGACACAGTGACCACGGACGCTTCTCGCCTGGGGGGGGGGCATTTTTCAGGCAGAACAGTCCAAGGCACTTGGAACGACGTATAGACCTCTTTGCATATCAACGTCCTAGAGATGAGAGCGGTGCTTTTGACGTTGCAAGCACTACACAACTCTCTTCCAGTAGGGACAATTGCGGTACAGACAGACAACATGTTGGTAGTCTGGTACATCAACAAACAGGGGGGTACCAGGTCTTACCCCGTTTGCCGCGAGGCCATGAGAGTGTGGGAATGGGCGATTTCCACCAATCGCTTTCTCATAGCAACGCACATTCCGGGACGGTCCAACATTTTAGCGGACAGGCTCAGTCGTACTATCCTGACTCCTTATGAGTGGTCTCTCAACCACAGAGTGGCAGAGCAAGTATTTGCCCGATGGGGGCGACCTTGTTGCGATCTTTTTGCCTCTCCTTCAAACACAAAATGCAACGATTACTTCACTCTGATCCCCCCTCCGGGGAAGTCCCCGAGAGACTCTCTGGTTCATGCTTGGCCTCCCGGTCTGCTTTATGCTTACCCTCCTCTTCCCCTGATGTTGAAATTGTTACAGAAAGCCAGGCAGCTTGGGAGCAGAATGATCCTTGTTGCCCCATTCTGGCCTCGTCAGACGTGGTTCCCTTCCCTATGGTCTCACCTAGTGTATCCACCATGGATTCTGGATCCCATTCCGGATCTCATCTCTCATCCTCTCGGTCTTCCAACTCCGAACCTGGTCAACCTCAAGCTGACGGCTTGGTTGCTCCAGTTCCACTCCTCATAAGGACTCCCGGGATCTCATCACCGGTCAGAGCCATTCTTGTAGCAGCTCACAAGCCTTCCACCAGGAAGGTTTATCGGAGTAAGTGGAAACGCTTCATCATTTGGGCAAAACACCGTCGTTTAGACTCTTTTACAGCCCCAGTATCATCGATTCTAGATTTTCTAACCTCTCTCTTTCACCAGGGGGCTAGTTCTTCCACAGTCAAGGTACAGCTGGCAGCAATCTCATACTACCATGTGGGGCAAGAGTCTGGTCCTATTATCACTTCCAAACTGTGTAAGACCTTCCTTAAGGGTACCTTCCTCCTTAGGCCTCCAGTTAGAGGTGGTACCTCCATGGGATTTATCCTTAGTCTTGCAGGCCTTGACTGGTCCCCTATTCGAACCGGCTGCCACAGTTGATCTCAAATTTCTCTGTTGGAAGACAGCCTTTTTGGTAGCCATAACTTCAGCCAAAAGGGTATCGGAATTGCAAGCCCTTTGTGTCAAACCACCATATTTGTTTTTTCACCCAGATAGGGTTTACCTCAGAATCAATCCATCCTTTCTACCTAAGGTATCTTCAGAAGCGAACATCAATCAATCCATCAATCTTCCAGTGTTTTTCCCCAACTTTCATAACAAAGGAGACTACAAGCTTCATTCCTTGGACGTACACAGACAGTTACATTTTTATATCCACAGAACTGCTGGTCATAGGCAATCCAATCAGTTGTTTATCTCCTTTGCCAAAAGTAATTTCGGAAAATCAGATGTTATGTGATCCTATCTCGCCTACATTCAATACTGATGGGCTCGGAGCCGATCCCTCGGCTCCGACTCGACAGGCTATTCTATAGAGCGAGGCCTCTTATTGGCTGAGCTATTTCTTATCCCGGGATGCACCACCACTAATCCCCCAGATCTCGTTTGCCGCTTACAAGCTAAGACGTGGTCTCAACTTGGCTGGGCTAAGTACTATTTTATTTAGGCTTTTCCTGTCAGGAATTTGCTTATTTTGAACCCAAAAGCTGTTTTAACAGCTATTGTTGTGATACGAGTGCATTTGAATATATTTGTTGAAGAATTTGTGTTTTTCGTTAAGGGAAGGTTTCCCGTTTAAGTTAGAGGGGCCTTCCCCTATTTGCTATTTGCTTTTGCTATTCTAGCGTTTTATTTGTGTGTCAAGTACCCGATTAAGTTAGAGGGTCTTGACCCTCCTTTTCTGTGTTTTGTGCAACTGTATTGTTGTTTTATAAAAAAAAAAAAAAAAAAAAAAAAAAAAACTTTATATTTTCAACTTTAAACTGCTAGTTTTTTGTCTGTTATCTATCTTACTACTTTAGACATGTCCAAAGAGCATAGACCCTCTGGGTTTAAAAAGTGTGCGAGGTGTGGTTATAAGATGTCCATAACGGACGACCACTCCTCGTGCATTTATTGTTTAGGCGCCAAGCACCTACAAGAGTCATGTAGCGTGTGTCACGCCTTTTCATCAAGAGTCCTCCAGGAGAGGAAGAACAAATTAATCCTAAAAGGTTTGATTAAGCCATCCTTCGAGGAGGCTTTATCTTCCTCTTCCTCTCCTTCAAAAAAGAAAAAAGCGTCGGCTCCGACCAGTCTGTCGGAACCGACTGCCAAAAAACCTAGGCAGACTTCTCCATCGGCTCCACGGACTTCGGAGCCGTGGGCGGAACGGTCTGCCTCGATGCCTCCAGTCTCGACCCCTCTGGTTTCGGAGCCGAGGACTGGGGCATCGAGAGGCGGGTCACCTTCATCGGCTCCACTGATATTGGAGCCGATAAGGGTTGCCGGCTCAGACTCTTTCCCTTCGGCGCCGAAGTCCTCATCGGCACCGAGGGAAATTGTTTTGAAATCTCCCTCGGAACCGATAGTCATAGAATCCATTCAGAGCCGGTCCCCTAGTCCTATGGAGCCAATGGAGACATCGGTTCGGACCCGATCGGTGTCATCTAGATCCTCCAAGATGTCTGATTCGGACATCGACAGGGTGCTCCTAAGACTCTTCCAGTCTCCGGTGTTTCAAAAGTTAGTTTTGGCTCCAGCCCATTCGGCTTCAGAGCCGAGGGTCCACCCTGCTACTATGGTTCCTCCTCCAACAGCCTCGGCACCGTTGGAGCCGGGGCTGGTGGAACCGATGGAGGTTTTAGGGTCGGGCCCGACCCTTACTCCAACTCCGGCTCTTGAGTTGGAGTTCGGTACGCGGACTTCTTCTGTCGGCCCCGGGGGGGACGCTTCGGGACTGATGTTTTCGGTCCCAAGCCTTCCTCTCGGTGCGTCGGCTGCGGGAGTGCCGTCTACCGTCTTGGCCACGGAGGTGGGACCCTCCCAGGATTCTGGTCCCGCCTTCAGGGCTATGAGGAGTGCGTTAGCCAAATCATCTTTGGCTACCTCCACGGTCTCCCCAGCTCCATCCCTGCATACCGAGACTGGGTCTTTGGCAGTCCCCCTGTCTTTAGACAGCGGAGCCCTGGGGCCTGAGGTTACCCCCACTGGGGTTTCCCCCCCTCCTGGAGGTCCTTCTGAAGCTTCTTCGGAAGAACCCCCCAGGAAAAGATCGTGCAAGAGGAAGCACGTTAACTCCCCTGATGAGTCTCTTACATCAGACACTGATCTCGATGATGCAGAGGGGTCCCCTAAGTCGTCCTCAGATGATGTCTCCTTTGCAGACATCCTGGAAGCCCTTAAACAACGAGGTGGCTGGCAATCCAAACCCCTTTCTGCTGATGAGTCAGTGTTCCTTAAGGCCTTCGGGGCTCAGCCCTCCGCCTCCTGGGTGTCTCTGCCCTTCGACGAGCTCTTGGACTTGATCTGTCGAAGGGCGTGGGAACACCCAGACTCTGTGGAACCGGTGCCTGCTCGTCCTAATAAATTCCTCTCAGCACCCTGGAAAAAGAGTTCCTGACTAAAGGTGTGGCTGTAGATGCTTTGGTGGTGGCATCTGCTACCCAGCAAGATGTAGCAGAGGCTTCGGCGTCCGTCCATCCTCCTAATAAGGAGTCTAGGAGCATGGATCGGTACGGTAAGCGCACCCTAAGTTCAGCGGCCTTTACATTAAGGTCCTTGAACTATCTCACGCACTTTACCAGATTTCAGAGGGATCTGATTAAAGAACTTTCCGATACCCTCTTGGGTAACCTGCCTGAGGAGCTGGCCCAGATGGTTGGCTCTCAGCTGGCTACACTATCGTCCATTTCAAACTCTTCCATGAGGCTCATTTCTTATGCGGCCGAAGGGGCGAGTAGAGCGGCGGGTACAGGCATTGCCCTACGGAGGCAAGCCTGGCTCCGCCTGTGTCATTTTGCGGAGGCCTTTAAGTCTTCCTTTGCCGACGCCCCCTTTGATGGGTCCTCCTTGTTTGGACCCAAGGTAAAGGACACACTGACCCGCTGCGAGCAAGAAGGTAAGACTCTGACTGCCGTAGGGGCACGATTTTCCACTCCCTTTCGGCCTTATCCCAAGGCTAAAAGAGGAGGGAAAATGTGGTTCCGTAGATCTCAGAAGTCTTACCCCTCACAGCAGGACGATCCCCCTTCCAGAGGCAGGGGAGGGGGAAATTCTTCTGGAAGACGCCGTCCCAGAGGCGGCAGAGGCCGTCGCAACACTGGAGACCGCAAGTCTTTTCGTGGCTCTTCAGCTTTTCACAGTCCCTGAGGGATTGCCCGACTGTGCAGCTCCGGAGCCAGTCGGGGGTCGTTTTTCGAAGCACCTAAAAGCCTGGGAAGGTATCACTCAGGACCGATGGGTGCTTCGAATTATCGCCGGAGGTTACACCATCCCTTTCTCTCACTCTCCACCTCAGTCCAAAAAAATCCCGGACCCGCCACCCAGTCAACGGGAAACTGCAGCCTCAGAAGTTTCAAAGCTGCTGCAAAAAGGAGTCATCCAACCGGTCCCCGCAGACCAGATCGGATTAGGGACTTACTCAAGATTCTTTTTGGTGCCAAAAAAGACCGGGGACTTGAGACCCATTTTGGATCTCAGCATTCTAAACCGTTCAGTCAAAAAGTCCAAGTTCCGAATGATCACCCTACAAACCATTCTCCCATTGCTGGAGAAAGGTGTTTGGATGTGCTCCATAGATCTCAAGGACGCTTATTACCATATCATGGTACATCAAGCGTCCAGGAGACATCTGCGCTTCAGCCTAGGAGGCAGTCATTTTCAGTTCCGCGCGCTGTCCTTTGGTCTCACCACCGCCCCCAGGGTGTTCACCAAATGTTTGGCGGTCGTGACTGCTCACCTGAGAAGTCTAGGATTCCAGGTGTTTCCGTATCTAGACGACTGGCTCCTAACTGCCACCTCCAAGCATCTACTATCACGGAGCCTACAAGCCACTATATCACTGGGCAATTCCCTTGGAATCACCTTCAATTGGCCAAAGTCTGTGTTGCTGCCATCTCAACGCATAAGATTCATAGGGGTAGAGATAGACTCAAACCGAATGCGGGTCTATCTACCTACAGACAGCATACAAACCATACAGGCTCAAGTTCGAGCCTTACTTCCCAGATCCAAAGCCCCAGCCAGAATGGTCCTGCAGCTATTGGGATCCATGTCCGCCACGGTTCTTCTAGTCCCCCTGGCAAGGTTGCACATGAGAATTCTCCAGTGGCTTCTTTCAGCTCAGTGGTCCTTTCAGGAACTCCCTCTCAGTCACCTCATACGGATCACGGAAACCTGCAAACGGGATCTTCGCTGGTGGCTAGTGCCCTCCTATTTGGATCAGGGACGACCCTTTGTTCCACCTCCTCCTGCGGCCACTATGACCACGGACGCCTCCCAGATGGGGGGGGGGGCATTCCCTGGGCAGGTCAGTCCAAGGCAAATGGCACCCAGAAGAGACCCTACTTCATATCAACATCCTAGAAATGAGGGCGGTGCTTCTGTCCCTTCAAGCCCTTCATGATTACCTCCCTCAGGGCGTAATTGCCGTTCACTCAGACAACATGTCAGTTGTCTGGTACCTGAACAAACAGGGAGGGACCAGATCCTATCCTCTTTGCAGAGAGGCCATGAGAGTTTGGGAATGGGCAGTGTCGACCAAACGCTTTCTAGTGGCTACTCATATCCCGGGCAAGTCCAATGTGATAGCCGACAGACTGAGCAGAACCATCCTCTCTCCTCACGAATGGTCTCTGAACATTACAGTTGCAAATCAAATTTTCAGCAAATGGGGAGTTCCGTGTTGCGACCTCTTCGCGACTCCACTGAATACGAAGTGCAAAAAGTTCTTCTCCCTAACCCCGGCTCCGGGGAAGAGCCCCATGGATGCACTAGCCCGTCCTTGGACCACCGGCTTGCTTTATGCCTTCCCCTCGGTTCCTCTCCTTCCCAGGGTAATCCAAAAGGCATCTCTCTTGGGGAGCAAGATGATCTTAGTTGCTCCTTACTGGCCTCATCAAGTATGGTTTCCCTATCTTCAGAAATATGCTCTGGAAGGTCCATGGTTCCTGGATCAGATCCCAGACCTTTTGGTTCTCAGTCGGGACTATTCCACCAGTCCCTACACACCTTAAAATTGACGACTTGGCTCCTCCTCTTCCGACTATAGTCAGGAGTCATACATTGGATCCAGAAGTTGTACACATCTTATCTTCGGCCCACAAGTCTGCTACAAAGAAATTGTATTCTAGCAAATGGAAAAGATTTGCTATTTGGGCTCAACTCTGGGGCCTGGATCCCATCACTATTCCCGTATCAGAAGTACTGAAATTTCTAACTTCTCTTTTCAATCAAGGCTCTTCAGTCTCTACCATCAAGGTTCAATTGGCAGCTATTTCCAATTTTCACGAATCTATAAACCCACTTTTAATGAGCAACAGATTGTGTAAGACCTTCTTGAAAGGTGCTGCGCTTTTAAGACCTCCGATTTCTCATCCTGCTCCTCCATGGGATCTCGATGTGGTGTTACGTGCCTTAACTTCCTTCCCCTTCGAACCGGCAGCGACATGTGATTTAAAATTTCTATCGTGGAAGACTGCCTTTCTGGTGGCGATTACTTCTGCCAGAAGGGTTTCAGAGCTTCAAGCTTTGTCTGTAAAACCTCCATACTTGGTTTTTCACAAAGACAGAGCATCTCTCAGGCCAAATCCATCCTTTGTCCCTAAAGTTTGTTCCAGTTTCTGCCTACAACAATCATTAGAACTTCCAGTCTTCTTTCCGAAGTATTCTAACAAAGCGGAATTCATATTCCACACATTAGATGTCCACAGGCAGTTGCGTTTTTATTTAGATAGGACCAAACAAACAAGGAAAACAGATCAGTTGTTTGTATCCTTTGCAGACAATAAATTGGGCAAAGCCGTCACAAAGGTCACTATTGCCAAATGGATCAGGGACTGTATTACTCAAGCTTATTCTTATTCTAACAAAGAGCTTACCACCTCTGTCAAAGCTCATTCTACAAGGGCTATGGCTACTTCTATAGCATTTCATTTTAAGCTTGCCATTAGTGACATTTGTGCTGCGGCTACATGGTCTTCCCCACACACTTTCATTTCCCACTACAAATTGGATGTGGCATCTAGAGGACGAGCTTCATTTGGTTCCACAGTGCTCAGGAGTGTTTTCCAATGAGCCACCCAGGATTTAGGTGCTAGGGACGCTGTCCCATCAGTACAGAATGTAGGCGAGATAGGATCACATAACATCTTTTAGTTATGTACTTACCATAACTTTAGATGTTTGGGATCCATCTCGCCTACATTCCCAATAACCCACCCTCCTTCCCCCTTCCTTGGAGATCAGAGGATATCAGGAGGTACGAATCCTGTTGTTTCATCTTGAAACATCTAACAATGTTATATAAACAAGTTGTGCATGTGTGCATGAATGCGGACAAACAAGATCTGGGGGATTAGTGGTGGTGCATCCTGGGATAAGAAATAGCTCAGCCAATAAAAGGCCTCGCTGTATAGCATAGCGTGCCGAGTCAGAGCCGAGGGATCGGCTCCGAGCCCATCAGTATTGAATGTAGGCGAGATGGATCCCAAACATCTAAAGTTATGGTAAGTACATAACTAAAAGTTTCTAAGGTTTCTCTCTCTAGATGGATCTCGAGCTGTATTCTGTTAGCATATCAGAGTTCGGGAAGGCCTGCACCTCAAGAAGTCCGTGCTCATTCTACTAGGGCCGTTGCCACTTCTGCGGCCTTTCAAGCTAGGGTTCCACTGGATGACATTTGTTCCGCAGCCACTTGGGCTTCATCTCACACCTTTATCAGCCATTATAAAATAGATGTTGTTTCCCGAGGTAGAGCGTCCTTTGGCTCTGCGGTGCTCCGGAATATCCTTCAATGAAGGCCACCCAAGACTTAGGTAGCTGGAGACTCTGTCCCACAGGTTGCTGACAAATGAAGTTCCTACTTCAGATTAAGAAGTTATGTACTCACCATAACGTTCCATCTGAGTAGGTATCTTCATTTGTCTGCAACCATCCCCCCTCCTTCCCCCTGACCGATTGGATCGCTCTTATGTTATTAGCATATGTTCCCATTGGGACACCTGTTATCTGTTGTGCTATGGGGCAAACTTGATCTGAGGTCAGTCAGGGCAGGCAGGGGATTATGGGTAAGGGGGAGGAGCTAGGAGCGCGGATCTATGCTATGTTAGAAGTTGCCGGCTCGGATCCGAGATCGGATCCGTATCCCACAGGTTACAGACAAATGAAGATACCTACTCAGATGGAACGTTATGGTGAGTACATAACTTCTTATTTTACCTGTTTAAGCTTGTTTTACTGTTTTTTTTTTCAAATTGCACTTTAAAGTTTGTCTTTTGTTGCATTTTATCTGTTGAGGCTGCTTACTCAAGGGCGCTAGCCTGTGTTAAGCTATTACTGTGAATTTTCTGCTGTTTGCTTCTTAAAAACAAAAAATCCTTGTTTCCCACCTTTCCCTACCTAGAATAGTCCCTAATACAGGTATTGCTGTATTCTGGACTTTTGAATAGTTCCTGTGTTGCCCATTTCCTTACTTGGATAGAAGGAAGCTTCTTTGTTCACCAGTGGGAGTGGGGAGCTTTGAGCAGCCTATCTGTCCCTGGAGGAGTGATCTCAGCACATAATCTGGTAGTTTATTGGCCGTTTTGGGTTAATTTCTAGCTCTTTCTAGTCCCCTGTATAAAAACCCACTTTGGCGCAGTTTTTTGCTTGTTCCTACTCAGCTAAAGCTCCTTGTGGTCCTGCAGAGTGGTGCTAGCAGCAGAGAGGCGAAAAAGAGCGACTGCTAAACTGATTTAAGTATAATTTATTGCTACTACCTTTGCAAACGTCCTTTCTCGCTGAAAAGTGAGTTATATCTGCTGTTTTACCTGTTTAAGCTTGTTTTACTGTTTTTTTTTTCAAATTGCACTTTAAAGTTTGTCTTTTGTTGCATTTTATCTGTTGAGGCTGCTCACTCAAGTGCGCTAGCCTGTGTTAAGCTATTACTGTGAATTTTCTGCTGTTTGCTTCTTAAAAAACCAAAACAAATCCTTGTTTCTTGCCTTTCCTACCTAGAATAGTCCTTAATACAGGCATTGCTGTATTCCGGACTTTAGTATAGTTCCTGTGTTGCCCATTTCCTTACTTGGATAGAAGGAAGCTTCTTTGTTCACCAGTGGGAGTGGGGAGCTTTGAGCAGCCTATCTGTCCCTGGAGAAGTGATCTCAGCACAGAATCTGGTAGTTTATTGACCATTTTGGGCTAATTTCTAGCTCTTTCTAGTCCCCTGTATAAAAACCCGCTTTAGCTGCTTTAGGCGACAGCATAGCGCAGCATCGGGCAGCGCCGCTTAATTGGGTGCAAACCATTCCCAGCTCCATAAAGTCTACTCTTCACTTTTTCCCTTAGAACTGCTCTATCTCTCAAACTAAACACCCTATTCCCAATCTAAGGCTCTGCACTTGCTCATATAAGCAATTTTATAAGTTAGCACTAGTAAACTAAAAGCACTACATCCCCCTATACTCCCTTCTAGCACCTTGTCCCCTATTGGTCCTTCTGATTCAGTGATAAAGAAGTTCCCTATGCTATTCCAGCATGTCCAAAGGTCAGTTAATGGCTTCCTCTCAAGTCCACCTGGTGAATCTGGGAATCTTGAGGCAATGTTACAACTGCCTCATGTACACAGACAACCCTCTCCTCCTTCCAACAAGTTCAAATATATGTGAGAGATGCAACCATATAGCCAAACTGGAGGTTGAGCTCTCTCAACTCAGAACTGGTGCAACCAGACAGGAGGAGAAGGTAACCTTGCAGACCACAAATCCAGTCTCACATAGTCCTACCACAACAGCAAACCAAACACATAAACACACAAAAACATACTCGGAGGCTCTAAATAAAAATCTGCCTAAGCAGCAGAGACCTCCAAAGCAGACATCCAAGCAAACACTACCCCAAAACAAAACACATGCAACACATAGCTCACAAAATCAGTGTGTCAAACAGTCACAGCCCTTAAGGCTAAATAACACACCTGATACACTTGTAATAGGTGACTCTATAGTCAGACACACTGACATCCCGCTCACCAGGTTGAACAAAGAGAAGATCACAGTGAGGTGCCTGTCGGGCGCTAGGATCCGCCACATAACACAAGCACTCAGGTCACTCCAAAGCAAGTACAAATATGACTCAGTCATTGTCCATGCTGGTGTGAATGACCTGAGACGTACCTTCCTGGACTACATGAAAAGAGACATAGAGGAGCTCTCTGATCTTGTAGCTCAGGCTGGTATGACCCTGACCTTGAGCGGCATCTTACCCTCACCCAGAATGATGCCACAGTATAAAGACAAAATGATCAATTTTAACAATTGGCTAAAATTTTGGTGTCATTCAAAGGGGGTCCAGTGTCTGTCAGCCTGGGAAGACATGCTCGACAAGCCACGTTGCTTCGCAAGGGACGGCTTGCACCTGTCACCCCTGGGCTTTCGGATATTGGCAAAGGCTCTTGCCACCCCCATAGTGACTTTTTTAGGCAAGGCTCAAAAGACAAACCCACCTCCATAGACAACACAATGAATAAGAAACTAAGGGTAATGCTGCTCAACGCCAGAAGTCTAAACCTCAAGATGCACTCACTCGAAGCCCTCCTCAGTATGGAGAGCATCAGTATCTGTGCAGTGACCGAAACCTGGTTCAAGGCTCCAGAGAGCACCCCAGCACTACCAGGTTATACCTCATATCATGCTTTTCGGCCCCAAAACTCGGACCGAACCATAAAAGGAGGGGGAGTATCCATATTCTTCAAAGATACCCACACCTCCAGGTTAGTGGCGTTGCACGAGGAATCGGAGACCATCCATGTGCAACTAACAGTGGGCAAAACTGCTTTTCAGTTTGCAGCATGTTACAGACCACCCTCTCAAAAACAGGAATCCCACTCGGCTTTCCTGAGATCACTGGAGAATATGAAGATCTCTCCAAACACCATTATATTGGGTGACTTCAACTACCCAAACATAGACTGGGAGCACTACTCAAGCCCCAACACCCTAGCCCAAAGGTTCCTAGAATTTATAAACTCAAATGCTATGGAACAACTATTCACCACTCCCACAAGAGGGGAAAACATACTGGACCTGGTCATCACCAACATGGGGACTCTATGCTCCATACCAGAGGTATACCCCTCATTGGTAAGATCTGACCATAAATTAATCTCACTGGATATCCACATCCCGACCCCACCCCCAACCCAGAAAACCACAGTGAAAAACTTCAAGGCCTTCAAGGCCCCCAGACCAGTGGAAATTATGGCACAAACTCCAGAATCCTTTGTAAATGCATTCTCTGGACACTTCCAGGAATGCATGGATCATGATATCCCAAACAAAACCAAGACCCAATCGTCCAAAGGCAGGCATCCAGTCTGGTGGACCCCAGCCATAAATAAGCTGTACAACAGAAGGAGGAAGCTACTACATGATGGAGCAAAATCCCTAAAAGGGAAGGCATCTCTGATCAGTACTAGCAAAAAACTACGATCCCTCATAAAATCCACCAAGGCCAGCTTCGAGAAAAAAATTGCACAGGACTCTAAAGAAAATCACAAGGCTTTCTTTAGTTATGTTAGGAACCTGGGTGGAAACTCCCAGATATGCTCAGAGTTGATCCAAAATGACAAAAAATACACTGAATAAGCAGACATTGCCAACATCCTGGCAGACAGATTCAGTGCAAATCCCCCCCCTCCCCAAAAGAGCAAATAACTATCCCAGCAGAGTGCAGTCTCCCTAACATCTCAGATCCTCAGGTGAAAGCCACCCTCTCCAAAGCAAACAACACAGCATCAATGGGACCTGAAGAGCTAAACCCTCATGTAAAGCTGCCTTACCACGGGTTATGTACCCAAAGAATGGCGTACAGTGACAGTGGTCCCACTCCACAAAGGTGGTGCCTCTACGGACCCTGGAAACTATTGCCCCATAAGCCTGACTAGCCTGGTCTGCAAAGCTATGGAAAGGATCATCATGGAACTCATAAACAAAGACATTGGGGACCTACAGACACTGGGTCCTACCCAACTCGGCTTTGTTAAGGGCAGATCCTTCCTCTTGAACCTGGTTGACTTCTTTGAAACAGTCACCAAGGCCATCGATGAAGGGAAGGTAGTCCACACAACCTACCTGTACCTCGCAAAAGCCTTTGACACAATACCCCACTCGGGCATCATAGATAAGCTCTCCAGCTTAAATATAAACCCCTATGTCATAAGATGGGTTGCAAATTGGCTCAAGGACAGAATCCACATGATCAGAATTGCTGGAGCCATGTCAGACTCAAAACAAGTTACAAGTGGCATCCCACAAGGCTCAGTCCTGGGACCTCTCTTGTTCGGTATATATTTTTCTGAGGTTCAGGCTAACACGGGAGGACTGTGGATGACCAAGTTCGCAGACGACTGCAAATTGGGCACCATAATTGACTCTCCAGCTGACACAAGTATCCTCCAAAAGGGTCTCACAGAGACAGATAACTGGTGCCAGAGCCATGGCCTAAAGCTAAACACCAAAAAGTGTATAGTTATACCCTTTGGCAAAAACAAAGTACCCACAAATTACTACATAGGTGGTAATCCATTAAGTATGGAAGAAATAATTAGGGACCTGGGGACCCAAGTTGATAGTAATCTCTCCTTTGACAACCACATTGCCAAAGTGGTTAGAAAAACCTTCTATATAGCCCACCTTATCATGAAAGGATTCACATGTAGATCAAGGGAGGTCATAGTGCCCCTGTATTCATCCCTCATAAGGCTCATAATAGAATACAATGCCCCATTTGGGATGTACCTTACCCGACACCTGAAGCAACTAGAAAGACCCCAAAAGTACCTCACAAAGAGGATAAAGGGACTCAAACAGATGCCATATGCTGCTCGGTTAAAGAAACTCCAGCTCTACTCAGTAGCATACCGCCTACTTGGAGGTGATCTATGCCTGACGTATAAAGCCATGTCAAACCAGGACTTAATGGACATGCTCCATCTCAGAAAATCCAAATCCCTTAGAGCTACGCACTCGAGGGACTTAAACCTTAGCACAGAAATAAATAGGACATGCTGGAGGGACAGATTTATAACCCAGAGGCTCTCTTCACTCTGGAATAGAATCCCAGTCCATGTTAGGCAGAGCCCCTCACTGTCTCTCTTCAAGAGGAATCTTGACGAGTGGATGGGAGATCGTAGGCTTACCCCGGGGATTACTTCTGTGTCACTACTAGACAGAGGCACAGTAAACTAACCTAAAAAAGGGCACAGTAAACTCAATTCAATGGGTGGCAATAGCCAAACACACTCTGGCTGGGCTTGTAAATGCCCTAGGGCAGATAGCCTAGTATGACCCTATGAACCCAGGGGTGTATTTTCTGTTTCCCATCTAGTTGTCCAGGTTGCACTTAAAAGGGGTAAAGAGATACTCTGCTTGATGTGGAGAGGGAGTCTATTCCATAGATGGGGGAGTCTCTGGGACACAAATCTGTCCCGCCAACAAGTCTTGTTGATGTCACAGACCAGGTTGAGGCCACATGAGCAGGTTACTCGAGTGGAGCTTGACTTGCGGATATGCAGCAGTCCCATCAAGGTGAGGTCCATGATCACCTTGTATGCCAGACAGAGGTCACCTCTGAAAAGTCTGTATGAAACTGAGTAGAGGGATAAGGCTTTTAGTCTCTCTATGCATCATAGATGTTTGAGGCCCTGGATTCTCCTGGTGAGGAGCCTCTGTGGTCTCTCCAGCTGCTGCATGTGCTTTGTGCGATACATGCCGAAATGGGCATTGTACTCAATAATGGGCTTATAAGGGAAGAATGACCTCCTTGTCCCTGGATGAGATACCCTTACTTATGAGGTGGGCCATGTAAAAGGCTTTCTGTACAACTGAAGCAACATGGTTGTCAAAAGTCAGGTTGTTATCAACTTGGGTGCCCAAATCCCTCATGACTGATTGCGTGCTTAGGACGTTGTTATTAATGTGATAATTTATGGTGATGTCTCTCTCCCCAAAGGGGATGATGATGCATTTTTTAGTATTCAGCTTGAGGCCATGTTTCTAGCCCAAGGCATTTGTCTGAGTGAGACCATTTTGGAGGATGTCCACATCACTAGGCGAATTGATGACAGCACCCAGCTTGCAGTCATCTGCAAACTTGGTCAGCCATAGCCCACTGGTTTTGGCCTGCACCTCAGAAAGTATATCCCAAATAACAGAGACCCCAAGACCGAACCCTAGGGTACGCGCTGCTTGTTATGGGTCTACTGATTGGGGTGGCTTCCCCTATTTTGACTAAGTGGGTTCTGTCAGTGAGCCAGTTTGCTACCCATCTGGTAACATATGGATTGATGCCTAGTTGAGAGAGTTTATCTATTATGTCTGAGTTGTGAATAGTGTCAAAGGCTTTGGCCAGGTCAAGGTAGGTGGTGTGCGCTGTCTTCCCCTTCATCCATAGCATTAGAGACTGTCTCAAAGAAGTCAACCAAATTTAGCAGACATGACCTCCCCTTGATGAAGCCAAATTGTGTGTGATCAAGTGTTTGGAGGTTGCCAATGTCCTTGTTAATGAGGTCCATGATAATCCAGTCCATGACCTTGAAGATCAGGCTAGTTAGGCTGATGGGTCTATAATTTCCCAGATCGGTGGATGCTCCACCTTTGTGTAAAGGGCTGTCTTCCACTTAGCTGGAGCAAAGCAGGTACTCTGGCTTTGGTTGAATAGGACACCTAATAGTGCTGCAAGTTCCTGCCTGAGGTCATGAAGGATAGAGCCTGGGATGTTATCGGGTCCCATGGAGGCTGTATTTTTTGCCTTTGAGAGAGCAGTGATGACCTGTTCCCTAGATATAAAGGGAAGGGGGCAGGTACTGGGGATGTCCTGATTTACTGATGGGGGGACAGAGGGGTAAATTTTTCACTGAATCTGTCAGCCAGCAAGTTTGCTAGAGCTATGGCATTTGTATATGTGTTATTCTTGACCATCAGTTCTGAACAGATCTGGGTGCTTCCTTTGAGGTTGCAGACATATGTGAAGAAGGCCTTATGATTGCCTCTAGTAGATGTGGCCAGTTTGGACTCGAGCTTTGCTTTGGAGGATTTCACTATTGCTCTTATTTGCTTGTTCAGGCTAAGGAAGCATTGCTTCCAATTGAGAACCTGCTCCTACTTGGTCTTGGACAGCAAATTTTTACTTTTGTTATAGAGTTTATTTATTGCAGATGTCCACCAGACAGGTTTAATTTTCCTTGTGGAGGATGATTTAGTCCTGTTTGGTATTCCTGATTCCATGCATCTATATAAATGCTCATATATTGCTTTGGTGTAGTTTTGTATATATTGGTGCCAGTTCCTACAGAGGGGGTGGGGGCTGTGGACCTGTTTATACCATCCCTCAGGAGGCTGTAATCATCTTTGGATAAGTTTCTATGCCTGATCCTAGCTATAGGGGGGTTGGGGGAGATGGCAACTTCAAATGTGACCGCTTTGTGGTCAGATCTTATCAGGGAGATTGATACTATAGGGATGCTGCAGTGGTTACTCATGTTGGTTAATACCAAGTCCAAGATATTATCACCTCTTGTGGGGGTATTTACTAGCTGTCCCAAGGCATTTGCATTGACAAAACCAAGGAATCTCTAGGCATTTGTGTTCTGGCATGAGTAGTTCTTCCGATCTATGTTTGGGAAGTTAACCTCACCCAAGATCAGGGTAAAGGGTTGAATCTTGATAGAGTCAAGCAGGTCCAAATAGGTGGATTGGGCATCTTGAGTCAGATTTGGGGGCCAGTAGCTAGCTATGATTTGAATAGGAATCTTGTCAATGGTTAACTGCACCTGGGGTGTCTCCTGTGTGTCATACTGTTTGACCAGCCTGGAGGTGTGTATGTCTCTAATGTATATTAAAACTCCACCTCCTTTGACTTTACTGCTCACAGTTTGGGGTCTGAATGTATGATAGGATGAGTAACCAGGTAAGGCTGGGGTGCTCTCTGCAACTTTGAACCAGGTTTCTGTGACTGTATAGATGTCAGCATTTTCCAGGGTTAGGAATGCTTGCAATGAGTGCAGTTTCATGTTTAGACTCCTAGTATTTTGCAGCATGACCTTTAATTTGTGTTTTGTTGGTAGTTTTAACCTCATCACTTTTCCTAAAAAAGGCACTATAGGGGAAGCAAGACCCTTAGCCTGAAGCCCAGGTGAGACAGATGCAGCCCATCTCTGGCAAAGCATCGTGGTCTGTTAATCATATCTTCCCAGACTGTCAGGTACTGGATCCCCCTGGAATGACACCAGAAACTAAGCCAATTGTTAAAGTCAATCATTTTGTTTGTGATAATAAAGCAAAAAGTACTCCTCAGGGTTAATGGTTTGAAGAAGCTACAAGTGAAACGCTTACCAGTGTACACATTAAAGTTCTCCTTCTTTTATAACTGAATCTCTGAAGTTTTTGATGCTGCATGGTGTCTCTGCTGCTTGGCTCTATTTGGATCATTTTATGTTTGTGTTGAGGCATCATTCTGCGTCATGGCAGAATGCTGCTTAAGGCTAGGGGCATACCTGCCTGGAACACATAATCAGCAAGCTCAATAATGTCGCTCTTCATATAGTCCAGAGAGGTATGTCTCAAGTCATTCACACCAACATGGACTATGACAGAGTCATAACAATACCTGTTGTTGAGAGATGATATTATATCATATCCCTAATACATGCCTGCAGTGTCAGCTTTAAATGTAATGTAAAATCATACATATCAGCTTTATAGAATCATACATATTTGTAGTCTGCTTATGATGGTCTCAAACTACATGCAGAAGTGAAATGTGTGAGCCTTTATGTTGGCATAAACTACCACCCTTTATTTTCTGCTCACCTGCTCAGTTATATGTCCACCATTAGTTTCATTATTAGTCCCACTTCCTCTTATCTCATTTTCCTGCAGTAGCCATGTTTCCATCTGGTAATGCTATCAAGAGATGTTGCCATAGGAACAGTTAATAACTTTTCAGTGATTGAGTGTCGCTCATTAAAAATGATGCTGACTGGGAACTGGTAATGATTAAATGTCCTGGTCACTGAGAAATTCCACTGTGTTTTCAACTGTCCATATGCATTGCTGTTCTATAGACCATGTAAACATGGATCATGTGTGCGTGTTGAGGGTATCAATGTGTTGAAGGTAGGTTTGGTGATTACTGTTTCAGTAAAAATGTTTCAGCAAAAGTACTTCGGGTGATAGTGGAGAATTTCCTTTTCTCTGCTGTTGTGACCTCAGAGAGGTATATATGAATTCAGAAGTGTGGGGAAACACAGGTTCATATGTGTGTACTAGGCTAATGGCCCTGGAGCCTTTACTAGCCTAGCCCATAGGATTACATGGCATCGTGCCACCCAACCTTAGTTCTCAGTGCCTCTGTCGAGTAAAGCAGCTGGAGTGATCCCCGGGGCGAATTTTCTATTTCCCATCCACTCATCAAGATTTCTGTTGAAGAGGGCCAGGGAGGTGCTCTGCTTGCGTCTATATTACCCGATCAAATGTTTAGGTTAGCGAATACCTAAAAGTCGATTTAATGTAGGGAATGAATTCCCTCGGCCGCAAAAAAAAAAAAAAACCAAAATGAACTGGGGGGCTTCACCCCCCAATGTGGGGAACTGTACTTCCTACCCCCCCAACTAAATATGCCAACTCTGAGATCGCTCTATAGTGGGCAAAGGGCAAAATCCACATAACGGCCAAGGGAATTCTTTCCCTGCATTAAATCGTCCATTTCCTTTTTTATTTTTTTGCTTTCGCTATTACCAGATCAACATTTGGGTATTCACTAACCTAAACGTTCAATCAGGTAATAGGAACCCACTCTGCTTGATATGTATTGGAAGTCTATTCCATAGCATGGGCAGTCTCTGGGTTATGAACCTGTCCCTCTAGCATGTTCTGTTGATTGTGGAAATGAGGTTGAGGTTTCTGGAACATGTGGTGCTGGGGGATTGGGATTTCTTTAGATGTAGCATTTCTAAGAGCTGGGTCAGACATGGCTTTGTAAGTTAAGCAGAGATCGCCTCTAAGTAGGTGATATGAGACAGAGACATTTTCAGAGTTTTTGCTTTACAGGAAAGTGGTGTCATTCTATCAACATAAGACCATCTGTATGTTGGGAGGGGAGGCATTTGGTTTACAGTAACACAGATTCTTTCCCTTTTTCATTTGTGATGCCTCAAGATTAATATATTAAAGTAGCAAGAGATGGGTTTAAATTAGACATGATAGGTTTTATTCAGGTATTGACTTTGTGGTATTTGGTTTTGACTTCTTAGTGACCCTGGCTTTTGTTTTATGTGGCTGCTTATTTATCATTTTGTGCACAGTACAGATTAATGTGCATTTAATGTGCATTTAATCAATAACATGCACTATTCAACTAATTTAATGCTGTTTGCTGGAGACCATAATAATGCAAAGACATGGCCTTCGAAAAGAAATTACAGCCAACGGCTAATAATCAAACATTAAACAGTGAAAGTTTAACTTACTGAGCATGCTTAACAGCAGAAAATAATTGATTGGCTATGGTTGGTCAACAACCAATAAGTACTGCTATGCGTAAGGTAAGCCAAGGAAACTTTTTTTTTTTTATTTGCCCTATTCCCCAGTGTAGTGCAATCTTGGAGTTGGTATATATAGTTAGGGGGAGTGGAGGGTAGAGCCCCCACTTTGGTAGGTTACATTTGTGATGTTGGCAAACTATGGCCATTCGATGAATTATTTTTCTCTGTTAAGGCTTTTCAGTACGTTAAGCTCGCTGTTTAACATTTGATTATTAGCCATTCTCTATAATTGTTTTTCAATGGGCAAACATAGACCCATATTTTATTTACATGTGGGATCACACAGTAGCCCATGTACATATCTACCACTTCATCTAGTCCCCATGGCGGATGCTTACTTTTTGCTAATAACTGCAGGTCGGACTCATCTTGTATTTTTCTTGGCTCTGGCACTTGGGGATTTTAAGCTGTTTGTTGGTCTTTGCAGTTTCTTTCATTGCTTTCTGTGAAAATCACTTAAAGCTTCAACATGCCCCTTTTTTATGACTGGTTCTCTTTGCCTGACGTTTGTCCACCTTTCCATGCGTTCTTATTTTGAACCCGTCTTGTGCCGATATGTACCGCATTTAACCCTTTTGGCTGTTGAAGAAAAAGAATTTACAATGGCATGTTTTTAGACTTGAATGTATTTTATTAATTTAGCCCTTCATTCATGTGATTATTTATTTGTACAACCTCTGCTACTCAAACTTATTGCATGGTCTCCATAGTAACACCCTTTGTCATCTGACTTACTGGAGCTATCAATCCATAATTGTACAGCCTTCATATGATAACTGGTACTGCATGGAGTACAAGTACCTCATTAAATTCATTATTTTGTTACCAGTGTCATGTTTTCTTGTCACTGTCCTTGTTGGATTTAGGTCATTGACTATTTCTATAAATCTCGTAGCTCTACAACCACCAGAACTAGGGGCCTAAAACTTCACCCATAGATAAATAGAACATGATGGAGGGATAGACATTATGCAGCATCTCCCTGTCTGTGTAATAAACTTCCATGCAGGTTAAGCAGTGCAGCACATTCTCATCCTTCGGACAGAACCCGCGTTATCGGATCAGTACCCACAAATATATCTCAGACAGATTTCAGGGGAAGCCTGAAGGTGGGTGTTGGTAAAAAAATTACCTTGTAACTCTTATGCATCCTATAAGCCATATTTATAGCTGCATTGTCTGCAGAGATGGCCAAATACCAGGAACATACGTTGGCCAGCATATAACAGTACTGTTTAGGGTAGATCTGACTTGTACTGGGGCTACTTTGCCTTGGATAAATTAAGGCTGTGGTATTCGAGATGAGAGGAATTATTGATGAAGTTGCATATTTGATTTGATAAGGTCTGCTGTGTTGATTTGTTTTTGTTAGAGGAGGTGGCAAACAAGGGTAAGTCATTCTCAATTTATGCAAGAAGGACAGCTTTCCCAAGGGCCGCCCTAGCTGATGATGAAAGAAACTGAAATATTTTCTGAGCTCAGAAAAGGATGCAGTTAATATTTGATATAAATTGGAGGTGGGCTAGTAATAGTGAGTAGTCAAGTATGTCAAAGGCTCACCTCAGGTTATTGAAAATGTCTCTGCTAAGATTTCCTTTATCCATGTCAGTGAGTATGTCATTGCTTAGAGCTCAGAGTGCAGTCAACATACAGTTTCCTAACTAGAAACTGTGTTGTTTGTTGGAGAGCTAAGTATGTTTTTCCATATATGTGGCAAGTTGGTATAAACAACATAAGGTCAGTTTTGCATTCTCTACAAACTTCTTAATCCATTTGCCAATGCTCAGAGCACTGTTGTTCCCTTTAGTATCCAAACAGGTCTTTAAAACACGTGTTCTTCTATACCGTCTCTGAAGATCGTGTCACTACCCTATAGATGTTCTTTGTGTTTCACTGCTGCAGTCATTACATTTGGGTAATCCTGCTGGCAGGTTGCCCTCAGTCGGCCTGAATTCCAAAGTCCTGGGTCCTGCATCGGCTGCTGTCGCCCCTTCCCTGACATCAGGGGTATAAAAGATGTGGCTGATGCCATTTTCTTTAGTCTTTCTTGCCGCACGGTGCCCGAAGCAGAAGCAGTTCGCAAGTGCCGATCAGCCGACTCCTGAGATTTTCATGTTCAAGTTTCAGATCCGAAGTCCTCAATAAAGCTAAGTACCCCGTTGGGGAACCTTTTTTCTTGCTCCAGACCGATGTCAGAAAAAGTTTATTTATTTTATTTTATTTTATTTTTATTTTATTTTACATTTGTTGACCGGGCTAGTCTAGCTGGAGATATTTCCATTTTCAGTAGAGGCCCGGGAAGAAAAGCTCCACAGAGAATACAATAAAGAAAAACATCATTGTGTTTCAAAGAAAGTTCGTAAAAGACAAAAACTAACAACTCTACAGTTCCCTATTATTACTAAGTGAGTTAGTTACTAACTCACACAGTTGCAGTCCAAAAAACCTTATACAGTAAATAATTGAATTTCTTGTGGAAAGCAAATACCTCATAAGGATTTTCATTCTTACTGTATTCTTTGCCTAGGCCCTGATCATAACGTTTCTAGTTGTCGGTTTTGTGCTAGATTTAACCAACGCACTATTAAGCGTCGGTATGATTTTGCATTAAATTATTTTGGACGCCGGTTTAATTATCCAGAAATGTTGTCGGATAGCCACCCGACTACCGGAGTTCACAAAAAATGCAAAGAAAAGGAGAGAGATAGACAGCCGAGGCCCAAAACTGATGACAAAGCTTCTACTAAGCCAGTCGCCAGTTCGCCGGTTCTCAGTGAGGTGCATTCGCAGCCGCTGACGCCTGCTACTTTAGAGTCGCAGGCTGCTACCGACTCCCACGTGGAGTCGGCCATGCTGCTGGAAACTCAAGGTATTGGAGCCTTGGATACTATTCCTTCAGATGGGTCCGGAGCCGCTGAGCAGGCACCAGCTTCTGAGGGTGTATTCAGACCTAAACATCTTTACATTAAACCGACTTCAGCTTCAAAGGCAAAGACTAAAACACCTTCTAAAGCAAAGAAACAAACCCAAGAGCCACGTGGTCAGGCCTCTATGCCCAAAAAACAGATGCTCAAAATGGCCGAAGACTTGATTACCTTGATCAGGGGTTCCCTTCCCCCTCCTGATAAGAGGCCTAGGCAAGAGACTGACTATGAATCTTCAGATCAGGTTTCCATTTCTTATTATTCCTCTTCTGATCAGGAATATTCTCTTCCCCCCTATGAGGATTCTGATGCTGAAGAATCTATACCTTCAGCCTCTCCTCCAGAGAACTATTCTTTTGGGGAAACCTTGCATACCATGAGGGAGAGCCAAGATTTTTCAGAATTAAAAAGAGGCTCAGGGATTTCCTTCTACTACCCCAACACAGGCCACTAGCCATTTCACCTGTGTTAGACATTGTAGATGATGTGTTTTCAGAGTCTAGTCTTACCCCTGACTTCTTACCTCCAGCTCCATTTAAGCCTGACAGATATTACAGGGTTCCTGACTCTCATAAATTCCTTTTTAAAAACCCTGCTGCAGATGCAGAATCTATTTCACAGGGTCCCAAAGGAGTTAAGGCTTCCTCTGTAAAAAACCCTACCCCCTCTGACAGAGATTCTAGGGCACTGGATAGATGGGGAAAAAAGGTTTACACATCTGCTACCTTGGCTATAAGGGCCTTAAACTGTCAGTTTCATATGCTCAAATATCAGCAACATGTCATGGCATTGCTTAAACAGAAAATGTTAAACTCTGAAGGTGCAGAAAAGAAGGAAATGCAGGATTTATGGCATGCAGCTGAGCAAGTTGGAAAGCAAACTTTGCAATGTGGTTTTGATTCTTTGGAGGCCTCCTGCAGGGCCGCAGTTGCGGGTTCTGTAATTAGGAGGCATGCTTGGTTAAAGGAACAAAATCTGCCTGATCATGTCAAAGTTAAATTATTAGATGCACCTTTACAGCATGATACTTTGTTTGGTGTTAAGGCAGAAGAGGTGTTAAAGAAAATGGAGGACAAAGCTAAATCTATGCAAACTGTCAAAGATTTTTTACAAGTACAGCCACCTAGGTTTAGTAGAAACTGGCCAACAAAGAATTGGTCCTTTCCTGTGTCAGACAGACCTCAAAGGGGCAGACCCAGATGCCCTAGAGGCAGATCCCAGGCGCAAGGTTCATACAGGTCAAAGTAATGGGATGCTTTTACCTCCAAAGTTGGAGAAGACAAATCACAACCAAGCAGGAAATAGTCCCAATGACTTCCCCTTGCCTGCACCAGCACTTATCTCCTGGCAGCACCCTTAGGGGGAAAATTAGCACTTTTTTCTCAAAATTGGCACATCATAACCCAGGACAAGTGGGTTCTAAATATAGTGTCACAAGGGTACAAGTTCCATTTCCATACCCTGCCAAAGGCAAAGGGCTGGCCAGATCTGCCAAAAAATCAATGAGCAGAGGCACACAAACAAGTCTCATCCCTCATGGACATGGGGGCCATTCAACAAGTACCAGAGCAAGAGCAGGGACAAGGATTTTACTCAAGACTGTTCTTGGTACCCAGAAAGGACAAGGCCTGGAGGCCAATACTGGACCTATCTATTTTGAACACATTCCTGGATATACCAAAATTCAAGATGTTGACTTTGCAGCAGCTTCTGCCCATGCTAAGCAAGAACACTTGGCTTGTGACTTTAGACCTAAAAGAGACATACCTGCATGTCCCAGTCAGACAAATATGCAGAAGATACCTCAGATTAACGGCTGGCTCAATGCATTACCAATTCTCTGCACTGCCCTTTGGCTTATCTACTACACCCAGGGTCTTTACAAAGTGCCTGGCACCAGTAATTGCATTCTGCAGACAAAGAGGAATACAAATATATCCTTACTTGGACAACTGTCTAATTCAAGCAGAGAACAAGGACATTCTTTTACAACATCTGGCATTTTTGAAAATACTTCTAACATGCCTAGGGTACACAGTCAATGAAAAGAAATCAAAACTAGTACCCTCTCAAGAGATAATATTCCTGGGTGCAAGCTTAAATACAACTGCCCAGATGGCTTATCTCACGCCAGACAAACAAAGGTAACTGACTACCTATTTCAAAATATTGGCAACAAAGGCCCAGTTATCTGCAAGAAAAATTCTGCAGGCTTTGGGCTTCATGGCATCCTGCATCCTACTAATTCCATATGCAAGACTGCATATGAGGAAACTTCAATGGTACCTAAAAAGTGTTTGGACTCAACATTGCCACAGCCTGGAAACTATGATTACTCTCATTCCCTGCCTGCAACAAGAGTTTTGATGGTGGGCAAAGGCTTGTCACCAAAACAAGGGACAGCCATTCACATTAACCCCAGCCAGGCAAGCACTAACAACAGATGCATCAGATTATGCCTGGGGGGCCCACATGGCAGGAAGATGCATTCAGGGCACATGGACCTCAAACCAAATGCATCTACATATCAATCAAAAAGAGATGCTAGCTGTTCAAAATGCCCTGACAGCCTTCAAGGACCTACTTCATCTGGGACAACTACTGATAAAGACAGACAACACCATGGTCATGTGGTATATAAACAAGCAGGGGGCACACATGCTTACCCCCTTTGCAGATTAGCCATGACTTTGTGGGACACAGCATTGACTTACCAAGTACATCTGCAGGCACAATTCCTGCCAGGAAGGAAAAATACTCTGGCAGATGAACTAAGCAGAAACCTCATGGATCCCCATGAGTGGCAACTGGATCCACACGTCTTCAGCATGATAACAAGGAAATGGGGATGCCCGGACATAGATCTATTCACCTCCCCTCACAACTACCAACTAAAAAGATTCTGCACAAGGATTTATCACAGACAAGGATGGAAAGTGGACGCCCTATCTTTCAGCTGGAAAAACCTGTCAGTATATGCCTTTCCCCCACTAACTCTCCTCCCCAAGGTACTCCTAAAGGTCAGACAGGAGAAGCCAAAGATGATACTGATTGCCCCAGACTGGCCCTGCCAGTACTGGTATCCAATACTAAGGAACTTGTCTCAATGCCCAACTTGGGCCTTACCTCAAATACCTCATCTACTGTCTCAGCAAAACAACCAGATCCTACATAGCCAACTCAGGACTTTAAACCTGGCAGCATGGTGGATAATGTTTATTTATTTATTTATTTATTTTATTTTATTTATTTTACATTTGTTAACCGGGAGAGTCCGACTGGATACATGTCCATTTTCAGCGGAGGCCCGGGGAGAAAAGCTCCAGGTACATAACAGACATATGAACATTGTTAATGCAAAAAAGGAAGATAGTTGAGTTCTAAATACAATATAAAGATACATCACATCTTGGGAAAAAAATAACAGCAGTATATAAAAAAAAACATAGGTCAGTTACAAAGGCGAGGCGCCTTGTTAAAAAGTGGTTAAGGATAGTGAGGTAAGAGAAGGGTAAATGATAGTGGTTAATCAGGTTTGGAACAGGGACATTGCCAGAGAGTATTGAGATGGGTTTAAGCTTTTTTTTTGAATTGTAGGAGTGAAGGTTCTGAGGTGAGCATGGTCGGTAGGGAGTTCCACATTTTACCTACAAAGTTTGAGAATAGAGAATCCCCAGCAGAATTATTGGCTTTGGTAGTTTGAGCTAAGATCTTATTGGAGGAGTGTAAAGGTTGCAGGTTAATATAGGGGTGAATGATGTTTTTCAGAGCTGGTGTTTTCTCTGGGTGATACAGTATCTGGTGAGCCGTTTTGAGTTGGTTGAAATGGAGTTGGCTGGAAAACTCTAACCACCCTAGTTGCTTCAAGTTAGTGCAGTGGTGCGTTCTAAAGGTGGAATTTGTGGCAAATCTAGCTATGTGATTGTAACAAGAAGCAAGTTTGTTAAGGGTTGTCTTGTTTAGGTTTGTAAAAAGGGGGGAGGCATAGAAAAGAGTTGATAGTAGGTGTCTGCTGGCAATTGTAATTTTAGCGTGAGGAGTGAGAAAGTGTTTTACTTTATAGAGAGAGCCAAGCTTTTTATTGACGGTTTTGATGGTTAGATTGAAATGGGTGTCAAATTTAAGGGAGTTATCAATGGTAACACCTAATAGCTTTGTGTGAGCTTCTGGTGATATAGTGATTCCATGTATCAGTATGTAATGTAGTCATACAAAACACACCTCTCAGTAAAGCTGTGATGGATGTCATTTTGGAAGCCAGAAGGCCTAGTACTAGAACATCTTATGCTGGAAAATGGAAGATATTCTGTGCTTGGAACCAGGCACAAGGAACTGATACAGCTGTGCCAAATATTTCTCAGATTTTGCAATATTTAACTGAGATGCTGGACAAAGGCCTATCTTTTTCATCTATTAAAATTCATGCCTCTGCCATTTCGGTTCATTACAATACAGAGCCACCAATCTTTTCTCATCCCTTATTAAAGCAGTACCTCAGAGGAGCCAAAAATTTAAGGCCTCCAAGGAGATCACCAGTGCCTGCATGGGACCTCAACTATGTCTTGGAAAAACTCACACTGCCACCTTTTGAGCCAGCCGCTACTGCTGATATAAAGTTTTTTATCTTGGAAAACAGCTCTGCTCCTAGCAATAACTTCTGCAAGACGAGTTTCAGAGCTACAGGCACTCATGGCTGTGGAACCTTTTATCACTTTTTACCCAGACAGGGTCTCTCTCAAGACAAACCCAACATTTATGCCTAAGGTAGTGTCCAGTGTGGCTCTTAACCAAACTATTCATCTGCCAACTTTTTATCCAAATCCACAGAACAAGGGGGAGAAAATTCTGCATTCTTTGGAAGTACATAGACAGCTTAGATTCTTCTTGGACAGAACCAGAGTTTTCAGAAAGACAGAGCAGTTACTAGTGGCATTTGCTGCAGGATCATAAGGGAAGGCTATCTCAAAGCAGACTATTTCAAAGTGGATAGGCCACTGCATTCGTTTCTGCTACTTACACCATGGCAAGCCAATGCCCAAGGGCATTAGGCCACATTCAGCCAGAGCTGCAGCCACTTCAGCAGCCTTTCTCAGGGGAGTACCAACCAAGGACATTTTAGAGGCTGCTACTTGGAGTTCAGTGCACACCTTTACAAAGCACTATCATCTGCCACTCTACTCTAAATCCAGGACAGGGTTTGCCACTACAATTCTGCAGGGCCTCATAGCCGCTCCTAACGCTGTTTAGCTCCAGCCTCCAAACCATAGCTTTGGGACTCTACCCAAATGTAATGACTGCAACAGTGAAACATGAAGAACATAATACAGTTGTGTACACTTACCATAAATGTAGATGTTCGAGTGTATTCACTGTTGCAGTCCAGGTTACCTACCCACCATCCCCCTTTCTTCTGATGGAATCTATCTTTCCTTCTTTGATTCATACAACCTATGTGGTGTATTCATTTATTTATTTATTTTATTTTACATTTGTTAACCGGGGGTGTCTGACTGAGCCGAAAAGGCCCTTTTTCAGCAGAGGCCCAGGGAGAAAAGCTCCACAAAGAAAAATTACAGACACATTTAGTTATTTAGACATAATCAGTATACACACAAATTACAAGAGACATGTTTTTACAGTGGTATGCGGCACAAACAGTTACAGTGGAGAGAACAATCAAAAAAGATATTAATTTTAAAAATAAAGGTAAGTAATAGATTTGTGGTGTACAGCTGAACTTTGGAATGTAGGTAGAATACATACATAGTACACAGGTACAGTACATACATTGTAGATTAGCCAGTGTTTGTGAGTAAGATTGAAAAACTATTATCAATTGCTCTAGATTTAGTATGTATATTTAGTATGTATTTGCTTGTAGAGGAAGGTAAAGTTTTTATTGGTGCATGTTTATATATATATATATATATATATATATATATATATATATATATATATAAATTTTAGCTACCCTTTTAGGGGGCACCTGACATCTGGGGCAAGAAAAACTAAAGAAAATGGCATAGCCAATGCAGGACCCAGGACTTTGGAATTCAGGCCGACTGAGGGCAACCTGCCAGCAAGATTACCCAAATGTAATGACTGCAACAGTGAATACACTCGAAGATCTACATTTATGGTAAGTGTACACAACTGTACTTTGTTACTTTTTCTACGAATGATAACTTAAAAACCTTAATTGCCTGAAATGACTCTTAAAACCATATGAGACTCAGTGGTTGCAGACGTGCTGTAATTCCCTGCATCCTAAAATATGCTCTTTATAGAACGCAGTATTGCAATATCTTTCTCATACTTTCTTTTAGAGCACTGCTTCACTTTTAAACTTGATGTAACCCTGCGCAAGCATCAGCTGCTGTATTTGTATAGTCATTTAGGGAGCTGTAACTGAGCATTTAGAGAGCATATAGATTTGTTTCAGCAATGTCATAGGATAGTTATAACTTTAACTGCCAGAGCCATGAACCCAGTGATTGCTTTGACTATAACAATGACAGTAGGCTTAGCCCACCTAAGCTGTCTTTCTGTTTAGCAGATGGGGCAATACAGTCTGTACTTGACCTGTGACTTTAATTCTCAGTTTACAGGGGTTCCTGTATGCTTATCTCCTGCGGTTCACATTCAATGATTAGTTGTAATCCAACTGCTTCTGTTATGAGGCTGATTAAAGCATCCCCTATACGCTTCAGTAAATAAATTATTTTTCAGTAATCATTTGTTCCATTTAAACAGTTTACAAGTGTATGTATGTTCTGTTATTACAAGTACAGAGAAGAGTGATTTGATAACATTAAATAATGATCAGTTATGATCTATTAATAACAGGAAGTAAAAGAGTGACCAAACTAAACTTGCAATCACATATAAATTCTGGTTTGCTGTGTGGAGGGAATCATAGCAGTGCTGTAACTGTGTTAGTAAAAGTAGCTCAAATGAGGGCTGTTTATAATTTTGATTTCTTACTTTTCAGGCACCCTCTCGTAGATGCCTTACCAGCCTGTGGCACCGAGGCATGTGTTAGCTTAATGAAGGAAATTATAATTTCAAAGGAAGTAGAAGATGAAAAGGTGGAATCTTTCCTGCATTCTCTGCCATTTATTTCTGAACCTACTTTTGGAATGCTAAGTGCTCTTGCTGTAAGATACATTTTTTGTATTTCAGTTTGCTAAAAGCTACCAAGTTGAAACATTTTAGGTAATATAGAGCAGTGTTATCATTGTTGAAACATTTTAGGCCATATAGAGCAGTGTTAAGTTATCATTGTTGAAACATTGTGTTATTTGAAACATTTTAGGCCATGTAGCAGTGTTAAGTTATCATTGTTGAAACATTGTAGGGCATATAGAGCAGTGTTATCATTGTTGAAACATTTTAGGCAATAAAGAGCAGTGTTAAGTTATCATTGTTAAAACATTTTAGGCCATATAGAGCAGTGTTATTTGAAACATTTTAGGCCATATAGCAGTGTTAAGTTATCATTGTTGAAACATTTTATGCCGTGTAGAGCAGTGTTAAGTTATCATTGTTGAAACATTGTAGGCCATATAGAGCAGTGTTATTTGAACATTTTAGGCCATATAGCAGTTTTATGTTATCATTGTTGAAACATTTTATGCCATATAGAACAGTGTTATCATTGTTGAAACATTTTAGGCCATATAGAGCAGTGTTAAGTTATCATTGTTGAAACATTTTATGCCGTATAGAGCAGTGTTATCATTGTTGAAACATTTTAGGCCATATAGAGCAATGTTATCATTGTTGAAACATTTTAGGCCATATAGAGCAGTGTTGTTATCATTGTTGAAACATTTTATGCCGTATAGAGCAGTGTTATCATTGTTGAAACATTTTATCCATATAGAGCAGTGTTAAGTTATCATTGTTGAAACATTTTATGCCGTATAGAACAGTGTTATCATTGTTGAAACATTTTAGGCCATATAGAGCAATGTTATCATTGTTATAACACTTTACGTCATATAGAGCAGTGTTATCATTCTTGAAACACTTTAGGCCATATAGAGCAGTGTTAAAGTTATCATTGTTGAAACATTGTAGGCCATATAGAGCAGTGTTATTGTTGAAACATTGTAGACCATATAGAGCAGTGTTAAAGTTATCATTGTTGAAACATTTTATGCCTTATAAAGCAGTGTTAAAGTTATCATTGTTGAAACATTTTAGGTAATATAGAGCAGTGTTATCATTGTTGAAACATTTTAGGTCATATAGAGCAGTGTTAAGTTATCATTGTTGAAACATTTTAGGCCATATAGAGCAGTGTTATCATTGCTGAAATATGTTAGGCCATATAGAGCAGTGTTAAGTTATCATTGTTGAAACATTGTAGGGCATATAGAGCAGTGTTATCATTGTTGAAACATTTTAGGCCCTATAGAGCAGTGTTAAGTTATCATTGTTAAAACATTTTAGGCCATATAGAGCAGTGTTAAAGTTATCATTGTTGAAACATTTTAGGCCATATAGAGCAGTGTTAAGTTATCACTGTTGAAACATTTTAGGTCATATAGAACAGTGTTATCATTGTTGAAACATTTTAGGTCATATAGAGCAGTGTTAAGTTATCATTGTTGAAACATTTTAGGCCATATAGAGCAGTGTTATCATTGTTGAAACATTTTAGGCCCTATAGGTTGCGCGTTAAGCTTATCATTGTTATTTTGATATAGAGCAGTGTTAAAGTTATCATTGTTGAAACATTGTAGGCCATATAGAGCAGTGTTAAAGTTATCATTGTTGAAACATTTTAGGCCATATAGAGCAGTTAAGCTATCATTGTTTAAATGTATAGGCCATATATGAGTGTTATCATTGTTGAAAATTTTAGGCCATATAGAGTAGTGTTAAGTTATCATTGTTGAAACATTTTAAGCCATATAGAACAGTGTTATCATTGTTGAAACATTTTAGGCCATATAAACCAGTGTTAAAGTTATCATTGTTGAAACATTGTAGGCCATATAGAGCAGTGTTAAAGTTATGATTGTTGAAACATTTTAGGCCATATAGAGCAGTGTTATCATTGCTGAAATATTTTAGGCCATATAGAGCAGTGTCAAGTTATCATTGTTGAAATATTTTAGGCCATATAGAGCAGTGTTATTGTTGAAACATTGTAGGGCATATAGAGCAGTGTTATCATTGTTGAAACATTTTAGGCAATAAAGAGCAGTGTTAAGTTATCATTGTTAAAACATTTTAGGTCATATAGAGCAGTGTTATCGTTGATGACATTTAGGCCATGAAGCAGTATAGAGCAGTGTTATCATTGTTAAAACATTTTAGGTCATATAGAGCAGTGTTATCGTTGATGAAACAGTTTATGCCGTATAGAGCAGTGTTATCATTGTTGAAACATTTTAGGCCCTATAGACCAGTGTTAAGTTATCATTGTTAAAACATTTTAGGCCATATAGAGCAGTGTTATCATTGCTGAAATATGTTAGGCCATATAGAGTAGTGTTAAGTTATCATTGTTGAAACATTGTAGGCCATATAGAGCAGTGTTAAAGTTATCATTGTTGAAACATTTTAGGCGATATAGAGCAGTGTTCATTGTTGAAATATAAAGAATACAGAGTAGTGTTAATTGGCTGGAAATATGTTGCCATTATAGAGTAGTGTTAAGTTATCATTGTTGAAACATTGTAGGGCATATAGAGCAGTGTTATCATTGTTGAAACATTTTAAGCCATATAGAGCAGTGTTAAAGTTATCATTGTTGAAACATTGTAGGCCATATAGAGCAGTGTTAAAGTTATCATTGTTGAAACATTTTAGGTCATATAGAGCAGTGTTATCATTGTTGAAATATTTTAGGCCATATAGAGCAGTGTTAAGTTATCATTGTTGAAACATTTTAGGCCATATAGAGCAGTGTTATCATTGTTGAAACATTGTAGGCCATATTGAGCACTGTTAAGGTATTGTTGAAACATTATTAGACCGTATAGAGCAGTGTTAAGCTATCACTGTTTAAATGTTTTAGGCCATATAGAGCAGTGTTAAGTAAGTTATCATTGTTGAAACATTTTAGGCCATATAGAGCAGTGTTAAGTTATCATTGTTGAAACATTGTAGGCCATATAGAGCAGTGTTATTGTTGAAACATTGTAGGGCATATAGAGCAGTGTTATCATTGTTGAAATATTTTAGGCCATATAGAGCAGTGTTAAGTTGTCATTGTTGAAACATTTTAGGTCATATAGAACAGTCTTATCATTGTTGAAACATTTTAGGCCATATAGAGCAGTGTTAAGTTATCATTGTTGAAACATTTTAGGCCATATAAGGTAGTGTTAAGTTATCATTGTTGAAACATTTTAGGTCATATAGAACAGTGTTAAAGTTATCATTGTTGAAGCATTGTAGGCCATATAGAGCAGTGTTAAAGTTATCATTGTTGAAACATTTTAGGCCATATAGAGCAGTGTTCATTGTTGAAATATTTTAGGCCATATAGAGCAGTGTTATCATTGTTGAAACATTTTAAAGGTAAGTAATAGATTTGTGGTGTACAGCTGAACTTTGGATTGTAGGTAGAATATATACATAGTACACAGGTACAATACATACATTGTAGATTAGCCAGTGTTTGTGAGTGAGATTGAAAACTATTATCAATTGCTCTAGATTTAGTATGTATATTTAGTATGTATTTGCTTGTAGAGGAAGGTAAAGTTTTTATTGGTGCATGTTTATATATATATATATATATATATATATATATATATATATATATAAATTTTAGCTACCCTTTTAGGGGCACCTGACATCTGGGGCAAGAAAACTAAAGAAAATGGCATCGATCATCTTTTATACCCCTGACGACCTGGCGTCAGGGAAGGGGCTACAGCAGCCGACGCAGGACCCACGACTTTGGAATTCAGGCCGAGGTCAACGAGGTCAACGTGCCAGCAAGATTACCCAAATGTAATGACTGCAACAGTGAATACACTCAAACATCTACATTTATGGTAAGTGTACACAACTGTACTTTGTTACTTTTCTCTGAATGATAACTTAAAAACCTTAATTGCCTGAAATGACTCTTAAAACCATATGAGACTCAGTGGTTGCAGACGTGCTGTAATTCCCTGCATCCTACAATATGCTCTTTATAGAACGCAGTATTGCAATATCTTTCTCATACTTTCTTTTAGAGCACTGCTTCACTTTTAAACTTGATGGAACCCTGCGCAAGCATCAGCTGCTGTATTTGTATAGTCATTTAGGGAGCTGTAACTGAGCATTTAGAGAACATATAGATTTGTTTCAGCAATGTCATAGGATAGTTATAACTTTAACTGCCAGAGCCATGAACCCAGTCATTGCTTTGTCTATAACAATGACAGTAGGCTTAGCCCACCTAAGCTGTCTTTCTGTTTAGCAGATGGGGCAATACAGTCTGTACTTGACCTGTGACTTTAATTCTCAGTTTACAGGGGTTCCTGTATGCTTATCTCCTGCGGTTCACATTCAATGATTAGTTGTAATCCAACTGATTCTGTTATGAGGCTAATACACTCAAGTGTACTAGCTTTTGATAGCATTTAGTCGAAAAACACAGCATTTATTGTATTTTATGCCTTTCTGAAAAAAACTTGAAAAAAAAACAAAAAAAATACTCTTGTTTTCCATACTTCTCTAATAGTTTGTTCCAGTGATCAGATTTTGCTGATCCCTGGGCTTTGTCTTGGTTCCTGTTTTCTCCATTTTCCTTGTTTGGTCAAGGGGTAGTTTCTTTACTCACTAGTGGGAGTAGGGAGTACTGAGCTGCCTGTTTGTCCTCAGAGGACTGGTTTAAAGCAGTAACTTGTAGTTTATTGGCCATTTTGGGTCATTTCCTGTCTTTTCCAGCCCCTGCTATAAAGCACGCTTATGCCGAATTAGCGAATTAGCGATTTAAAAGCGATGGCGTGAGCTGCCACTGTTGCACACTAGGGCAGCGCTGGTTAAGCAGGTTTAAACTATTCGGGCCACCTAAAGTCCACTCTTCAAATTTTCCCTTAAAACTACCTTCCTTGAACTATACTACTGATCAAATCAGCGCATCCTATAACTAAAAAGATCATCTCTACTTGACTCCAAGTAGACTATTCTCTATCTGTTAAACCTACCACTTGCTCCTACAGTACTTATTACCTTGATACGGCACTCTTGTCATAGATAGTACCCCAAAAGGCAACCCCCATTTCTCGGTCACCCACATCCCCCGGAATCTTTTTTAAAGTTTTTTGTCTATCCTTCTAGCATGTCGAGGGATCAGTTGCTAGTGTCCTCTCCTGCTCAGCTGGTGAACCTGGAATATTGAGGCAATGTTACAATTGCCTCATGTACACAGACAACCCTCCTCCTCCCACAAACACAAATACATGAGAGATGCAACTATACGGCCAAACTGGAGGCTGAGCTCTCTCAACATAGGACTGGCAAGACCAGTCAGGAGGAGAAGGTTACCACACACACTATAGACCCAGTCTCACATAGTACCATTACAACCTCAAATCATACACATAAACACACAAAGACATACCGAGGCTCTGATCAAAAATCTACCAAAACAGCAGAGGCCACCAAAGCAGACACCCAAACAACCACCACCTCAGAACACAACACCTGCAACACATAGACCTCACAGTCAGAGTGTCAAACAGTCACAGCCTTAAGGCCAAACACAATGCCAGACACACTAGTCATTGGTGACTCCATAGTCAGACACACTGCCGCCCCGCCACCAGACTGAGTAAGGAGAAGGTCACAGTAAGCTGTCTGTCGGGCGCTAGAATCCGCCACATAACGCAAGCACTCAGGTCTCTCAACAGCAGGTACAAATATGACTCAGTCATTGTCCACGCTGGTGTAAACGACCTGAGACGCACTCTCCTGACTACATGAAAAGAGACATTGAGGAGCTCTCTGATTATGTAGCCCAGGCAGGTATGACCCTGACCTTGAGCAGTATCCTACCTTCACCAAGAATGATGCCACAATACAGAGATAAGATGATCAGCTTTAACAATTGGCTTAAACACTGGTGTCATTCAAAGGGGATCCAGTATCTGTCTGCCTGGGATGACATGCTGGACAAGCCACGCTGTTTCGCAAGGGACGGCTTGCACCTGTCACCCCTGGGATTCCGGATATTGGCAAAGGCTCTTGCCACCCCATAGTGCCTTTTTAGGCAAGGCTCAAATTCTAAACCTACCACCCTAGAACACAAAAGGAAAAACTAAGGGTACGCTGCTCAATGCCAGAAGTCTAAATCTCAAAATGCACGACTGAGGCCCTTCTCAGTATGGAGAACATCGATGTCTGTGCTGTGACAGAAACCTGGTTCAAGGCCCTGAGAGCACCCCAGCGCTATCAGGTTTTACCTCATATCATGCCCGCCCCAAAATCCGGACAATACTAAGAAAGGAGGAGGGGTATCCATATTCATCAAGGACACCCACACCTCAAGACTGGTGGCAACGATGATGCATCGGAGACCATCCAGGTGCAATTAACCATAGGCAAGACTGCTCTGCAAATTGTAGCATGTTACAGGCCACCCTCACAAACTCAGGAACCTCATGGCCTTCCTGAAAACACTAGAGGGGATAAATGTATCACCAAACACCATCATACTAGGTGACTTCAATTACCCTAATATAGACTGGGAACACTACTCAAGCCCAAACACCCTAGCCCAAAAGTTCCTGGAATTCATAAACTCAAATGCCATGGAACAACTAGTCACCATCCCCACAAGAGGAGATAACATACTTGATCTCATCATCACGAACATGGAGCACAATGTTCAACAATCGGAAGTATACCCCTCACTGGTGAGATCAGATCACAAACTAATCTCGCTGGAGGTCCTCATCCCACCCCCACCTGAAATAAAAAAAGACCACAGTAAAGAACTTCTCAAAAGCCGACTTCACACTTCTAAAGACTAGTGTGGTCTCCTTTAAGGCCCCGAACCGGGCGGAAAACAGTACTCAAGCCGCTGAATCACTTACAAATGCCTTCTACCAGCACCTGCAGGACTGCATGGATAAGGCAATCCCAAGCAAAACAAAGACTCTTTGTACCAAAGGCAAGCGTCCAGTCTGGTGGACCCCAGCCATAAACAAACTCTACAACAAAAGGAGGAAGCTACTACAAGATAGAGCAAAATCCTTAAAAGGTAAGACACCCTTGATCACTATAAGTAAAAACTAAGAGCTCTCATAAAATCATCCAAAGCAAATTTCGAGAGAAAATAGCTAAAGACTCAAAAGACAATCATAAGGCCTTCTTTAGCTATGTTAGAAACCTAGGAGGAAACTCCAGATATGCTCAGAACTAGTTCAAAATGATGTGAAGATTACTGATCCTACAGACATTGCCAACATACTGGCTGACAGGTTCAGTGCAAACTTTCTCCCCAAAAGGAGAGATATCTATACCAAAACGATTGCAGCCCCCAAACATCACCAGCGCCCACATGAGAGCTGCACACGCCAAAGCAAAAACCACCGCATCCATGGGACCTGATGGTGTCCCCGGCTGTGTGCTCCACGAACTCAATGAGGAATTAAACCCACAGCTAGGACAGCTGTTTAATCAAAGTCTTACCTCTGGATACGCACTCAGGAGTGGCGACTGCAACTGTGGTCCCACTTCACAAAGGCGGTGCCTCCACCGACCCTGGAAATTACCGCCCATTAGCTTGACAAGCCTTTATCTGCAAAGCCATGGAGAGGATCATAATGGACCTCATAAATAAAGACATAGGGAATTTGCAGACTTTGGATCCAACCCAGTTTGGCTTTGTCAAAGGCAGATCATGCCTTTAAACTTGTTGACTTTTTTCGAAACAGTCACCAAAGCCATTGATGAGGAAAGGCAGTCCATACAGCCTACCTCGATCTGGCTAAGGCCTTCGATACAATACCCCACTCGGGTATCATTGAAAAACTCATCAGCTTAAATGTTAACCCATACATCACAAGATGGGTTGCAAACTGGCTGAGTGACAGAACCCACAGGGTCAGAGTTGCTGGCGCCATGTCAGACTCAAAGTCTGTCACAAGTGGTGTCCCACAGGGCTCAGTCCTGCCCACTCTTTGTTTGGCATCTACTTTTCCGAAGTACAAGCAAACACAGGAGGGTTATGGATGACAAAGTTTGCAGATGACTGCAAACTGCGCCATAGTAGAAAACACATCTGACACAGATATCCTTCAGAAGGGTCTCACAGAAACGGATAACTGGTGCCAGAGCCACGGCCTAAAGTTAAATGCCAAAAATGCATAGTCATACCTTCGGGAAAACAAGGTTACCCCTAGCTACCAGATAGGGGGCAGTCCTCTGAACACAGGAGAAGTTATCAGGACCTGGGGACCCAGGTTGATAGTAGTCTGTCATTCGACACCCATGTAGCTAAAGTAGTTAGGAAGACCTTCTACATTGCCCACCTTATCATGAAGGGATTCTCATCTAGATCAAGGGAGGTCATAGTCTCCCTTTACTCATCACTCATCAGACCAATGATTGAGTACAATGCCCCATTCGGAATGTATCTGACCCGACACTTGCAGCAGCTGAGAGGCCACAAAAGTCCCTCACCAAAAGGATAAAGGGTCTCAAACATCTGTCCTATGCTGCCCGACTGAAAGAACTCCAGCTCTATTCAGTCGCTTACCGCTTGCTCAGAGGTGACCTTTGCCTAACATACAAGGCCATGTCAAACCCAGATTTGATGAATATGTTTCACCTCAAAAAATCTAGATCCATCAGAGCCACAAGGGCGGGAGACTTAAACCTCGACACGGCTATTAATAGGACGTGCTGGAGGGATAGATTCATCACCCAAAGACTCCCTATGCTGTGGAACAAAATCCCGGTACATGTGAGGCAGAGCACCTCGCTGGCCTTGTTCAAGAGAAATCTTGACCAATGGATGGGAGATCGCAGATATACCCCAGGGATTACCTCAGTGTCACTGCTCGACAGAGGCACAGCAAAATAAAGGGTATAGTTCCCCATACCAAAGGGGTGGTGTAAGCCACAAAACGATGGGCTAGGCTTGTAAATGCCCTCGGGCAGATAGCCTAGTATGAACCTATGAACCTATTAAAGCATCCCCTATACGCTTCAGTAAATAAATTATTTTTCAGTAATCATTTGTTTCCATTTAAACAGTTTACAAGTGTATGTATGTTCTGTTATTACAAGTACAGAGAAGAGTGATTTGATAACATTAAATAATGATCAGTTATGATCTATTAATAACAGGAAGTAAAAGAGTGACCAAACTAAACTTGCAATCACATATAAATTCTGGTTTGCTGTGTGGAGGGAATCATAGCAGTGCTGTAACTGTGTTAGCAAAAGTAGCTCAAACGAGGGCTGTTTATAATTTTGCTTTCTTACTTTTCAGGCACCCTCTCGTAGATGCCTTACCAGCCTGTGGCACCGAGGCATGTGTTAGCCTAATGAAGGAAATTATAATTTCAAAGGAAGTAGAAGATGAAAAGGTGGAATCTTTCCTGCAGTCTCTGCCATTTATTCCTGAACCTACTTTTGGAATGATAAGTGCTCTTGCTGTAAGATACTTTTTTTGTATTTCAGTTTGCTAAAAGCTGCCAAGTTGAAACATTTTAGGTAATATAGAGCAGTGTTATCATTGTTGAAACATTTCAGGCCATATAGAGCAGTGTTAAGTTATCATTGTTGAAACATTGTGTTATTTGAAACAATTTAGGCCATATAGCAGTGTTAAGTTATCATTGTTGAAACATTGTAGGGCATATAGAGCAGTGTTATCATTGTTGAAACATTTTAGGCCATATAGAGCAGTGTTAAAGTTATCATTGTTGAAACATTGTAGGCCATATAGAGCAGTATTATTTGAAACATTTTAGGCCATATAGCAGTGTTAAGTTATCATTGTTGAAACATTTTATGCCGTATAGAGCAGTGTTAAGTTATCATTGTTGAAACATTGTAGGCCATATAGAGCAGTGTTATTTGAAACATTTTAGGCCATATAGCAGTGTTATGTTATCATTGTTGAAACATTTTATGCCATATAGAACAGTGTTATCATTGTTGAAACATTTTAGGCCATATAGAGCAGTGTTAAGTTATCCTTGTTGAAACATTTTATGCCGTATAGAGCAGTGTTATCATTGTTGAAACATTTTAGGCCATATAGAGCAATGTTATCATTGTTGAAACATTTTAGGTCATATAGAAAAGTTATCATTGTTGAAACGTTTTAGGTAATATAGAGCAGTGTTATCATTGATGAAACTTTTTAGGCCATAAAGAGCAGTGTTGAGTTATCATTGTTGAAACATTTTATGCCGTATAGAGCAGTGTTATCATTGTTGAAACATTGTATCCATATAGAGCAGTGTTAAGTTATCATTGTTGAAACATTTTATGCCGTATAGAGCAGTGTTATCATTGTTGAAACATTTTAGGCCATATAGAGCAATGTTATCATTGTTATAACATTTTAGGTCATATAGAGCAGTGTTATCATTGTTGAAACACTTTAGGCCATATAGAACAGTGTTAAAGTTATCATTGTTGAAACATTGTAGGCCATATAGAGCAGTGTTATTGTTGAAACATTGTAGGCCATATAGAGCAGTGTTAAAGTTATCATTGTTGAAACATTTTATGCCTTATAAAGCAGTGTTAAAGTTATCATTGTTGAAACATTTTAGGTAATATAGAGCAGTGTTATCATTGTTGAAACATTGTAGGGCATATAGAGCAGTGTTAAGTTATCATCGCTGAAACATTTTAGGCCATATAGAGCAGTGTTATCATTGCTGAAATATGTTAGGCCATATAGAGCAGTGTTAAGTTATCATTGTTGAAACATTGTAGGGCATATAGAGCAGTGTTATCATTGTTGAAACATTTTAGGCCATATAGAGCAGTGTTAAAGTTATCATTGTTGAAACATTGTAGGCCATATAGAGCAGTGTTAAAGTTATCATTGTTGAAACATTTTAGGCGATATAGAGCAGTGTTCATTGTTGAAATATTTTAGGCCATATAGAGCAGTGTTATCATTGTTGAAACATTTCTGGCCATATAGAGCAGTGTTATCATTGTTGAAACATTTTAGGTCATATAGAGCAGTGTTAAGTTATCATTGTTGAAACATTTTAGGCCATATATAGCATTGTTAAAGTTATCATTGTTGAAACATTGTAGGACATATAGAGCAGTGTTAACATTGGTGAAACATTTTAGGCCATATAGAGCAGTGTTAATTTATCATTGTTGAAACATTTTAGGCCATATAGAGCAGTGTTATCATTGTTGAAACATTTTAGGCCATATAGAGCAGTGTTAAGTTATCATTGTTGAAACATTTTAGGCCATATAGAGCAGTGTTAAGTTATCATTGTTGAAACATTTTAGGCCATATAGAGCAGTGTTATCATTGTTGAAACATTTTAGGCCATATAGAGCAGTGTTAAGTTATCATTGTTGAAACATTTTAGGTCATATAGAGCAGTGTTATCATTGTTGAAACATTTTAGGTCATATAGAGCAGTGTTAAGTTATCATTGTTGAAACATTTTAGGCCATATAGAGCAGTGTTATCATTGTTGAAACATTTTAGGCCATATAGAGCAGTGTTAAGTTATCATTGTTGAAACATTTTAGGCCATATATAGCATTGTTAAAGTTATCATTGTTGAAACATTGTAGGCCATATAGAGCAGTGTTATCATTGGTGAAACATTTTAGGCCATATAGAGTAGTGTTAATTTATCATTGTTCTAACATTTTAGGCCATATAGAGCAGTGTTATCATTGTTGAAACATTTCAGGCCATATAGAGCAGTGTTAAGTTATCATTGTTGAAACATTGTAGGCCATATAGAGCAGTGTTAAGCTATCATTGTTTAAATGTTTTAGGCCATATAGAGCAGTGTTAAGTAAGTTATCATTGTTGAAACATTTTAGGCCATATAGAGCATTGTTATCTTTGTTGAAACATTGTAGGCCATATAGAGCAGTGTTAAGCTATCATTGTTTAAATGTTTTTGGCCATATAGAGCAGTGTTAAGTAAGTGATCATTGTTGAAACATTTCAGGTAATATAGAGCAGTGTTATCATTGTTGAAACATTTTAGGCCATATAGAGCAGTGTTATCATTGTTGAAACATTTTAGGCCATATAGAGCAGTGTTATTGTCGAAACATTGTAGGGCATATAAAGCAGTGTTATCATTGTTGAAACATTTTAGGCCATATAGAGTAGTGTTAAGTTATCATTGTTGAAACATTTTAGGCCATATAGAGCAGTGTTATCATTGTTGAAACATTTTAGGCCATATAGAGCAGTGTTAAGTTATCATTGTTGAAACATTTTAGGTCATATAGAGCAGTGTTAAGTTATCATTGTTGAAACATTTTAGGTCATATAGAGCAGTGTTAAAGTTATCATTGTTGAAACATTGTAGGGCATATAGAGCAGTATTATCATTGTTGAAACATTTTAGGCCATATAGAGCAGTGTTAAGTTATCATTGCTGAAATATTTTATGCCGTATAGAGCAGTGTTATCATTGTTGAAACATTTTAGACCATATAGAGCAGTGTTAAAGTTATCATTGTTGAAACATTGTAGGCCATATAGAGCAGTGTTAAAGTTATCATTGTTGAAACGTTGTAGGCCATATAGAGCAGTGTTATCATTGGTGAAACATTTTAGGCCATATAGAGCAGTGTTAATTTATCATTGTTGAAATATTTTAGGCCATATAGAGCAGTGCTATTGTTGAAACATTGTAGGGCATATAGAGCAGTGTTATCATTGTTGAAACATTTAGGCCATATAGAGCAGTGTTAAGTTATCATTGTTGAAACATTTTAGGCCATATAGAGCAGTGTTATCATTGTTGAAACATTTTAGGCCATATAGAGCAGTGTTAAAGTTATCATTTTTGAAACATTGTAGGCCATATAGAGCAGTATTAAAGTTATCATTGTTGAAACATTTTAGGCCATATAGAGCAGTGTTATCATTGCTGAAATATTTTAGGCCATATAGAGCAGTGTCAAGTTATCATTGTTGAAATATTTTAGGCCATATAGAGCAGTGTTATTGTTGAAACATTGTAGGGCATATAGAGCAGTGTTAACTTATCATTGTTGAAACATTTTAGGTCATATAGAGCAGTGTTAAGTTATCATTGTTGAAACATTTTAGGCCATATGGAGCAGTGTTAACTTATCATTGTTGAAACATTTTAGGTCATATAGAGCAGTGTTATCATTGTTGAAACATTTTAGGCCATAAAGAGCAGTGTTAATTTATCATTGTTGAAACATTGTAGGCCATATAGAGCAGTGCTAAGTTATCATTGTTGAAACATTGTAGGCCATATAGAGCAGTGCTAAGTTATCATTGTTGAAATATTTTAGGCCATATAGAGCAGTGTTAAAGTTATCATTGTTGAAACATTGTAGGCCATATAGAGCAGTGTTATCATTGTTGAAACATTGTAGGCCATATAGAGCAGTGTTAAGGTATCATTGTTGAAACATTTTAGGTCATATAGAGCAGTGTTAAGCTATCATTGTTTAAATGTTATAGGCCATATAGAGCAGTGTTAAGTAAGTTATCATTGTTGAAACATTTTAGGCCATATAGAGCAGTGTTATCATTGTTGAAACATAGTAGGCCATATAGAGCAGTGTTAAGGTATCATTGTTGAAACATATTAAGCCATATAGAGCAGTGTTAAGCTATCATTGTTTAAATGTTTTTGGCCATATAGAGCAGTGTTAAGTAAGTTATCATTGTTGAAACATTTTAGGTCATATAGAGCAGTGTTATCATTGTTGAAACATTTTAGGCCATATAGAGCAGTGTTATTGTTGAAACATTGTAGGGCATATAGAGCAGTGTTATCATTGTTGAAACATTTAGGCCATATAGAGCATTGTTAAGTTATCATTGTTGAAACATTTTAGGCCATATAGAGCAGTGTTATCATTGTTGAAACATTTTAGGCCATATAGAGCAGTGTTAAAGTTATCATTGTTGAAACATTGTAGGCCATATAGAGCAGTGTTAAAGTTATCATTGTTGAAACATTGTAGGCCATATAGAGCAGTGTTAAAGTTATCATTATTGAAACATTTTAGGCCATATAGAGCAGTGTTATCATTGCCGAAATATTTTAGGCCATATAGAGCAGTGTCAAGTTATCATTGTTGAAATATTTTAGGCCATATAGAGCAGTGTTATTGTTGAAACATTGTAGGGCATATAGGGCAGTGTTATCATTGCTGAAACATTTTAGGCCATATAGAGCAGTGTTAACTTATCATTGTTGAAACATTTTAGGTCATATAGAGCAGTGTTATCATTGTTGAAACATTTTAGGCCATAAAGAGCAGTGTTAAGTTATCATTGTTGAAACATTTTAGGTCATATAGAGCAGTGTTAAGTTATCATTGTTGAAACATTTTAGGCCATATAGAGCAGTGTTATCATTGTTGGAACATTTTATGCTGTATAGAGCAGTGTTATCATTGTTGAAACATTTTAGACCATATAGAGCAGTGTTAAAGTTATCATTGTTGAAACATTTTAGGCCATATAGAGCAGTGTTATCATTGTTGAAACATTTCAGGCCATATAGAGCAGTGTTAAGTTATCATTGTTGAAACATTGTCGGCCATATAGAGCAGTGCTAAGTTATCATTGTTGAAATATTTTAGGCCATATAGAGCAGTGTTAAAGTTATCATTGTTGAAACATTGTAGGCCATATAGAGCAGTGTTATCATTGTTGAAACATTGTAGGCTATATAGAGCAGTGTTAAGGTATCATTGCTGAAAAATTTTAGGCCATATAGAGCAGTGTTAAGCTATTATTGTTTAAATGTTTTAGGCCATATAGAGCAGTGTTAAGTAAGTTATCATTGTTGAAACATTTTAGGCCATATAGAGCAGTGTTATCATTGTTGAAACATTGTAGGCCATATTGAGCAGTGTTAAGGTATTGTTGAAACATTTTAGGCTGTATAGAGCAGTGTTAACTTATCATTGTTGAAACATTTTAGGTCATATAGAGCAGTGTTATCATTGTTGAAACAATGTTAAGTTGTCAATCTCGCCTTCATTCTTGCTGGATGGGTTCGGAGCCGATCCTCGGCTCTGACTCGGCACTTGCTTTAGCTTGAGAACTCCTTTTACCAGCTCGAGGCAACCCTATATCCCATGATGCAAGGCGGAACTACCTCAGATCTCGTTTGCCGCTTAGCGAAAGAGGTCTCCTTTGCCAGCTGAGGTAAGTTGATATTGTCAAAAAGCTTAGTTAGGGATTTATTTCTCCCTTTTTCCCCTTTTCATAGTGTGTAGTGTTTCTACAGCCCACCCTATTTCCCTTATAGTTAAAAACTTTTAAATTCTTTTCACAGTTGTAAAACAGTTTTTAAGTTAGGCCTAGACCCCATTGGTTAATCCCTACCTGTGTGTCTGTGTGTTTGGGGATTAATTGTGTGTTTGTTGGGGTGTGTGTGACTTTCTTCCTCTAGGACTATGTCAAAGGAAGGCAAGGTCTCAGGCTTCAAGAAGTGTGACTCGTGCTGTCAGAAAATGTCTCTGACAGACGGTCACACTTCTTGTGTTTATTGCCTGGGGCCTTTGCACCTGCAGGACTCCTGTGCTTTGTGTCACTCTTTTAGCCAGAGAGTCCTGCAGGAAAGGAGGAATAAATTGATCCTCCATGGCTTACTTAAGCCAGAAGGTTCTCCCTCTAAAACAGGGTCTAGTAAACCTTCTAAGCCACCGAAGGTTCAGGCTACAGTATCTAAGCCTCCTCCGGTGGCTCGGCTCCGTCGGAGCCGAGATCGCCGGCTGGAGCCGATCTTTCTGCTTCAAGGTAGTGGGTTCGGCACCGATTGGTTCCGACACCCGGTCTACTGTGGCCTTGTCGGCTCGGCTGGAGCCGACACCTTATCCAGCATCGGAGCCGAAACCTTCGCTCCATCTGGAATTCAGGGACTTCGGCTCCGATGACTTCGTCCCGAAGAGATCTCGGTCCCCTTGTTGAGAGTATCCACTGCCCGGGTCTCCTCTTTTGTCGGAGCGGAGCCATCGGAGCCGATCTTCGAGATCTTCCAGGCTGTCTGACCAGGACTTAGAGAGGCTGGTAAGCAGGCTGTTAAAGTCGCAGGCACTGGCCCAAATGCTCCATAGCCCGTCTCAGCAGACTTCGCTATTGCTTCACCCTTGAACTTCCTCCTCCGACTCCCCACCAGAGTTCGGAGCCGGAGCTTCGGGACAGCGACTGTTTGGCCGCGGAGCCGATACATCCTTCGCTCCGTCGTCTTCGGCTCCGATCTCCTCCTTGAGACCTTCCTTGGAGGGATCCGTCGTCGAAGTTTCCTTGTCGGCTCCGAGGGGCTAGTGGCATCGGACCCTTGTCCGACCCGCTCTCCCTCTCGGGCTTCGCTTTGGTAAGCTCGGCACCGACATCGCCTCGAGCCTTCCCTCTCAGTGGAGCCGGAAATTCCTGTGTCCTCGAACGGGATATTCGTCTCCCGGGAGGAGCCTTTGAGGTGATGAGGAGTGTCCTGGCTCCTGAGCCAGGTCAACGGTCCATCCCTCTAGCTCCTCCCTCTTCGGTGCCTGTAGACACCTCTTGCCAGCCTCTTGCTCTCAGGCCCAGGGATCCATCGCCCCAGGTTTCCCCATTGGGAATTTCCTCCTCTTCCGAAGTTTCTCCTGATCCTGCAGGTGAACCCCTCGGAAGAGGACGTGTAAGAGGAAACACACAGACTCCCTGAGTCTACTACATCTGATACCGACTTAGATGAGTCGGAGGGTTCCCCACGATCCCCTCTGAGGATGTCTCCTTTTCAGACATCCTTGAGCTCCTCAAACAGAGGGGGAATTGGCCATCCATTGATCCCTCAGAGGATGAGTCGGTATACCTGGAGGCTTTTGGATCCCGACCCTCCACCTCCTGGGTGTCTCCGCCTTCGACCCACTTATGCAGGTAGTGGCTCGAAGGCGTGGCAGCTCCAGATTCTGTGGAACCTGTCCCCAGGAGACCATCCAAGTTTATTACGGCCCCACGGACAAACAGTTTCTTTCCAAGGGCGTCTCTGTGGATGCTATGGTGGTGGCGGCCACTAAGAAGGAACTGGCGGATCCTTCAGTACCTGTCCATCCTCCTAACAAGGATTCTAGGACCATGGACAGGTATGGAAAGCGGATGTTTTCTTCAGAGACCTTTGCTATGCGTTCGCTGAACTACCTTTGTCACTTCACCAGGCATCAAAGAGATATTCTCAAGGAACTGGGTGAAGTGGTCCAGGATCCTTCTGCTGCTGGGGCTCAAGAAAAGATTGCCTCACAGCTAGCAATCCTGAATTCCTTATCCAACTCCTCCATGCGGCTCATATCCTATGCGGCCGATGGAGCGAGCAGGGCCGCAGGCACAGGAGTGGCTCTTAGGCCAAGCCTGGATGCGGCTTTGTAATTTTGCAGACCCCTTTAAGGTGTCCTTCACCAATACCCCCTTTGATGGTTCGGCTTTGTTCGGACCTCAGGTGAAGGATACCTTGACCAGGTGTGAGCAGGACGGTAAAACTCTTTCTGCCGTGGGAGTCCATTTTTCCACTCCTTCTAGACCATATCCCAAGGGTCAGAAGGGAGGGAAGATGTGGTTCATAAAGCCCAAGAAGCTACACCGACACACGTGGTCAGTTTACCCCAGAGGCAGAGGGGGTAACAATAACAGACGCCGCCCTAGAGGCAGGGGGGGTCCTCAGAACCAGGGCAACAGGGAGTCTCTTCCTGAGAAGCCCTTTCAGCACCCCTGAGGTGTTGCCCGACTGTCCACCCTTGGAGGCAGTCGGGGAAGGATTTCGCTGTACCCAGTAGCCTGGCATTCCCTCTCACAAGATATGTGGGTACAGTCGATCATATCCGAGGGTTACAAAATCCCCTTCGGAAGGTATCCCGTACCTCAACAATCCCTTCCAGACATCTCACCCGGTCAAAGGGATTTGGCAGAACAGGAGGTTTCAAAGCTCCTAGGAAAAAGAGCCGTCCAGACTGTTCCGGCAGACCAAGTAGGATCCGGCGTCTACTCGAGATTCTTTTTGGTCCCCAAAAGGACGGGAGATTGGAGACCAATATTAGACCTGAGCAAACTAAACAGATTTGTCAAGAAGGCAAGATTCCGGATGGTCACGCTTCAGTCCATTCTGCCTTTTCTGGGCAAGGACAACTGGATGTGCTCTATAGACCTTCAGGGCGCGTGCTATCACATAAAGATTCACAGGCGCTCCAGAAGGTTTCTCCGCTTTCGGCTAGGGACCAGTCATTACCAATTCAGAGCCCTGCCCTTTGGCCTCACTTCAGCCCCCAGAGTGTTTACCAAATGCATGGCAGTGGTCACAGCTCATCTGAGACGTCAAGGATTCCAGGTGTTTCCTTATTTGGACGACTGGCTTCTCTCCGCCACCACCAGGTGTCAACTTCTTCAGACCAGAGACTACACTCCGCAGCTTTGCAAGAGTTTGGGGATTTCGGTAAATTTCGAAAAATCTTCTCTGTGGCCTTGCCAATCTATCACCTTTATAGGCGCAGAATTAAACACCGTCAAAATGTTAGCCAGACTAACAGATCAAAGAATTCTGGACATCCAAAAATTCGTTTGGATTCTATTGCAGAGCAGCAAGGTCAAAGCCAGATTGATACTAAAGGTTCTAGGTCTTATGGCTGCGGCCATTGTTCTTCTACCACTGGCTCACTTCCACATGCGTCTTCTGCAGTGGATGTTATTCACTCAGTGGTCGTACCACAGTCTTCCGATGAGGCACGAAATCTTAGTCACACAATCGTGCAGAACTCATCTGAACTGGTGGATATCTTCCCTCTTCTTCATCAGGGCCGACCCTTTGTTCTCCCTCCTCCAGTTGCCACAGTTACTACGGATGCCTCTCTGATCGGGTGGGGGGGGCATTATCAGGGCAGGATGGTCCACGGGACGTGGCAACCCATAGAATACCATCTGCACATCAATGTCCTGGAGATGAGAGCGGTGCTTTTAACGTTGCAAGCCCTCAACAACTTTCTTCCCACGGGGACTATTGCAGTACAAACGGACAACATGTCCGTGGTCTGGTACATCAACAAGCAGGGCGGGACCAGGTCCTATCCGTTGTGTCGAGAAGCTCTCAGACTTTGGCAATGGGCAATCTCCTCTCATCGGTTTCTGATAGCAACGCACATCCCGGCAGGTCCAACCTCTTGGCGGACAGGCTGAGCAGATCCATTCTGATGCCTCACGAGTGGTCTCTCAATCAATCTGTAGTGGATCAGATATTTCTGAAGTGGGGCACACCTTGTTGCGATCTTTTTGCTACACCTTAAAACAAGTGCCCGATTTTTCACCCTCTTTCCCCTACCAGGCCAACCCTGAGAGACTCTCTAACCCAGGATTGGCCCGGGGACTTCTGTGCTTTTCCTCCCTTTCCCTTGATTCCACAAGTCATTCAGAAAGCCACCGCTTTGAGGGCCAAGTTGATTCTCATTGCCCCTTACTGGCCTCGACAAATTTGGTTTCCGTCTCTGCATCGTCACCTCCTGGTGCAGCCCTGGCATCTGGACCCAGTTCCGGATCTCTTGATCCACCAGTCGGGTCAGCAGCACCGGACCATTCATTCTCTCAACCTCACTGCTTGGTTGCTCCACTTCCTTCCCTAGCCAGGCTTCCGATGATCTCTGATTCAGTCAGAGACATCTTAGTGTCTTCTTTAAAGTCGTCCACCAGAACTGTTTATGCTAGCAAGTGGCGGCGTTTTCTATTTGGGCAAATTCCAGGAATATTGATCCCTTTACTGCTCCTGTGCATTCTGTTTTAGATTTCCTGGCTGAAGTTTTTCATTCAGGATCTTCTTCATCTACAGTTAAAGTTCAACTGGCTGCTATTTCCAAGTATCATGTTGGCTTGCATGATAATAACATTATGTCTCATAGATTATGCAAGGCCTTTCTGAGAGGAGTTTTTCTCCTAAAGCCGCTGATAAAGCATCCTCCTCCGCAATGGGATCTAAATTTAATGTTGGCATCCTTGATGCTACCTCCCTTCGAACCGTCTGCTTCATGTTCTTTGAAATTATTGACCTGAAAACTATATTCTTACTGGCTGTCACTTCAGCAAGAAGGGTTTCAGATTCAAGCTCTCTGCATTCGTTCCCCTTACTTGGTTTTTCATAAGGACAGGGTATCCTTAAGAACGAACCCGTCCTTTCTCCCCAAAGTTGTGTCTCAAACCAATATTAACCAATCCATAGATCTACCAGTCTTTTTTCCCAAACTATTCTGACAGAGCTGAACAAAAGCTTCATTTTTTGGATGTCCATCGTCAGCTCAGGTACTATTTGCATAGAACGAAACAGTTCAGGAAATCGGACCAATTATTTGTCTCCTATGCAGAAAACAGGATAGGTCTTCCAGTTTCTAAAGTGACCTTATCCAGATGGTTGTCTTCCACCATTTCCTATGTGTACTCTCTCAGAGGCAAGCAACTACCTTCTAAACCGAAAGCACACTCAACCAGGAGTCTATCCACTTCTGCAGCCTTTCAGGATAGACTACCCATTGATACCATTTGTGCAGCAGCTACTTGGGCCACGCCTCATACCTTTGTCTCTCATTACAAGTTAGACTTGGCCTCCAGAGACAGGGCCAGTTTTGGTTCCACAGTTCTCAAGAGTCTGTTCCATTGAGCCACCCGGGATACAGGTGCTAGGGACGCGGTCCCATCCAGCAAGAATGAAGGCGAGATTGACAACTTAACATTTAGAAGTTATGTACCTACCATAACGTTCCATGTTAGTTGTCTTCTCGCCTTCTTTCTTGCGTCCCTCCCTCCTTCCCTCTGGCCTGGACAGATCTTGAAGAGTTCCTATCAGGTTGTTTCCTCCTGAGCCTTCATTTGAGGACTCTTATTATGAACTTGGGTTTCCTAATTATGTTAGGTTAGTCCTTAGCAGGGTAGGTTAGCTACCAAACGAGATCTGAGGTAGTTCCGCCTTGCATCATGGGATATAGGGTTGCCTCGAGCTGGTAAAAGGAGTTCTCAAGCTAAAGCAAGTGCCGAGTCGGAGCCGAGGATCGGCTCCGAACCCATCCAACAAGAAAGAAGGCGAGAGAAGACAACTAACATGGAACGTTATGGTAGGTACATAACTTCTAATTTTAGGCCATAAAGAGCAGTGTTAAGTTATCATTGTTGAAACATTTTAGGTCATATAGAGCAGTGTTATCATTGTTGAAACATTTTAGGTCATATAGAGCAGTGTTAAGTTATCATTGTTGAAACATTTTAGGCCATATAGAGCAGTGTTATCATTGTTGGAACATTTTATGCTGTATAGGGCAGTGTTATTATTGTTGAAACATTTTAGGCCATATAGAGCAGTGTTAGTTATCATTGTTGAAACATTTTAGGCCATATAGAGCAATGTTATCATTGTTGAAACATTTCAGGCCATATAGAGCAGTGTTAAGTTATTATTGTTGAAACATTGTCGGCCATATAGAGCAGTGATAAGTTATCATTGTTGAAATATTTTAGGCCATATAGAGCAGTGTTAAAGTTATCATTGTTGAAACATTGTAGGCTATATAGAGCAGTGTTATCATTGTTGAAACATTGTAGGCTATATAGAGCAATGTTAAGGTATCATTGCTGAAAAATTTTAGGCCATATAGAGCAGTGTTAAGCTATTATTGTTTAAATGTTTTAGGCCATATAGAGCAGTGTTAAGTAAGTTATCATTGTTGAAACATTTTAGGCCATATAGAGCAGTGTTATCATTGTTGAAACATTGTAGGCCATATTGAGCAGTGTTAAGGTATTGTTGAAACATTTAGGCTGTATAGAGCAGTGTTCAGCTATCAATGTTTAAATGTTTTAGGCCATATAGAGCAGTGTTAAGTAAGTTATCATTGTTGAAACATTTTAGGCCATATACGGCAGTGTTATCATTGTTGAATCATTTTAGGCCATATAGAGCAGTGTTAAGTTATCATTGTTGAAACATTTTATGCCGTATAGAGCAGTATTATCATTGTTGAAACATTGTAGGCCATATAGAGCAGTGTTAAGGTATCATTGTTGAAACATTGTAGGCCATATAGAGCAGTGTTAAAGTTATGATTGTTGAAACATTTTAGGCCATATAGAGTAGTGTTATCATTGCTGAAATATTTTAGGCCATATAGAGCAGTGTCAAGTTATCATTGTTGAAATATTTTAGGCCATATAGAGCAGTGTTATTGTTGAAACATTGTAGGGCATATAGAGCAGTGTTATCATTGCTGAAACATTTTAGGCCATATAGAGCAGTGTTAAGTTATCATTGTTGAAACATTTTAGGCCATATAGAGCAGTGTTATCATTGTTGAAACATTTTAGGCCATATAGAGCAGTGTTAAAGTTATCATTGTTGAAACATTTTAGGCCATATAGAGCAGTGTTATCATTGCTGAAATATTTTAGGCCATATAGAGCAGTGTCAAGTTATCATTGTTGAAATATTTTAGGCCATATAGAGCAGTGTTATTGTTGAAACATTGTAGGGCATATAGAGCAGTGTTATCATTGCTGAAACATTTTAGGCCATATAGAGCAGTGTTAAGTTATCATTGTTGAAACATTTTAGGCCATATAGAGCAGTGTTATCATTGTTGAAACATTTCAGGCCATATAGAGCAGTGTTAAGTTATCATTGTTGAAACATTGTAGGCCATATAGAGCAGTGCTAAGTTATCATTGTTGAAATATTTTAGGCCATATAGAGCAGTGTTAAAGTTATCATTGTTGAAACATTGTAGGCCATACAAAGCAGTGTTATTGTTGTTTTAGGCCATATTGAGCAGTGTTAAGGTTTCATTGTTGAAACATTTTAGGCCATATAGAGCAGTGTTTTCATTGTTGACACATTTTATGCCGTATAGAGCAGTGTTAAGTTATCATTGTTGAAACATTTTGGGCCATATAGAGCAGTGTTATCATTGTTGAAACATTTTATGCCGTATAGAGCAGTGTTATCACTGTTGAAACATTTTAGACCATATAGAGCAGTGTTAAGTTATCATTGTTGAAACATTTTAGGCCATATAGAGCAGTGTTCATTGTTGAAATATTTTAGGCCATATAGAGCAGTGTTGTCATTGTTGAAACATTTTAGGCCATATAGGGCAGTGTTATCATTGTTGAAACATTTAGGCCATATAGAGCAGTGTTAAATATAGAGCAGTGTTATCATTGTTGAAACATTTTAGGCCATATAGGGCAGTGTTAGCAGTGTTATCATTGTTGAAACATTTTAGGCCATATAGAGCAGTGTTAAGTTATCATTGTTGAAACACATTTTAGGCCATAATATAGAGCAGTGTTAAGTTATCATTGTTGAAACATTTTAGTAGAGCAGTGTTATCATTGTTGAAACATGTGTTGTCATTGTTGAAACATTTTAGGCCATATAGGGCAGTGTTATCATTGTTGAAACATTTAGGCCATATAGAGCAGTGTTATTGCTGAAACATTGTAGGGCATATAGAGCAGTGTTATCATTGTTGAAAATTTTAGGCCATATAGAGTAGTGTTAAGTTATCATTGTTGAAACATTTTAGGCCATATAGAGCAGTGTTATCATTGTTGAAACATTTTAGGCCATATAGAGCAGTGTTATCATTGTTGAAACATTTTAGGCCATATAGAGCAGTGTTAAGTTATCATTGTTGAAACATTTTAGGCCATATAGAGCAGTGTTAAGGTATCATTGTTGAAACATTTTAGGCCATATAGAGTAGTGTTAAGTTATCATTGTTGAAACATTTTAGGCCATATAGAGCAGTGTTATCATTGTTGAAACATTTTAGGCCATATAGAGCAGTGTTAAGTTATCATTGTTGAAACATTTTAGGCCATATAGAGCAGTGTTATCATTGTTGAAACATTTTAGGCCATATAGAGCAGTGTTAAGTTATCATTGTTGAAACATTTTAGGCCATATAGAGCAGTGTTATCATTGTTGAAACATTTTAGGCCATATAGAGCAGTGTTAAGTTATCATTGTTGAAACATTTTAGGCCATATAGAGCAGTGTTATCATTGTTGAAACATTTTAGGCCATATAGAGCAGTGTTAAGTTATCATTGTTGAAACATTTTAGGCCATATAGAGCAGTGCTAAGTTATCATTGTTGAAATATTTTAGGCCATATAGAGCAGTGTTAAAGTTATCATTGTTGAAACATTGTAGGCCATACAAAGCAGTGTTATTGTTGTTGAAACATTGTAGACCATATAGAGCAGTGTTAAGGTATCATTGCTGAAACATTTTAGGCCATATAGAGCAGTGTTAAGCTATCATTGTTTAAATGTTTTAGGCCATATAGAGCAGTGTTAAGTAAGTTATCATTGTTGAAACATTTTAGGCCATATAGAGCAGTGTTATCATTGTTGAAACATTGTAGGCCATATAGAGCAGTGTTAAGGTATCATTGTTGAAACATTTTAGGCCATATAGAGCAGTGTTAAGTTATCATTGTTGAAACATTTTAGGCCATATAGAGCAGTGTTATCATTGTTGAAACATTTTAGGCCATATAGAGCAGTGTTATCATTGTTGAAACATTTTAGGCCATATAGAGCAGTGTTATCATTGTTGAAACATTTTAGGCCATATAGAGCAGTGTTAAAGTTATCATTGTTGAAACATTGTAGGCCATATAGAGCAGTGTTAAAGTTATCATTGTTGAAACATTTTAGGCCATATAGAGCAGTGTTATCATTGTTGAAACATTTTAGGCCATATAGAGCAGTGTTAAGTTATCATTGTTGAAACATTTTAGGCCATATAGAGCAGTGTTATCATTGTTGAAACATTGTAGGCCATATAGAGCAGTGTTATCATTGTTGAAACATTTTAGGCCATATAGAGCAGTGTTAAGTTATCATTGTTGAAACATTTTAGGCCATATAGAGCAGTGTTATCATTGTTGAAACATTTTAGGCCATATAGAGCAGTGTTAAGTTATCATTGTTGAAACATTTTAGGCCATATAGAGCAGTGTTAAAGTTATCATTGTTGAAACATTTTAGGCGATATAGAGCAGTGTTCATTGTTGAAATATTTTAGGCCATATAGAGCAGTGTTATCATTGTTGAAACATTTTAGGTCATATAGAGCAGTGTTAAGTTATCATTGTTGAAACATTTTAGGCCATATAGAGCAGTGTTATCATTGTTGAAACATTTTAGGCCATATAGAGCAGTGTTAAGTTATCATTGTTGAAACATTTTAGGCCATATAGAGCAGTGTTATCATTGTTGAAACATTTTAGGCCATATAGAGTAGTGTTAAGTTATCATTGTTGAAACATTTTAGGCCATATAGAGCAGTGTTATCATTGTTGAAACATTTTAGGCCATATAGAGCAGTGTTAAGTTATCATTGTTGAAACATTTTAGGCCATATAGAGCAGTGCTAAGTTATCATTGTTGAAATATTTTAGGCCATATAGAGCAGTGTTAAAGTTATCATTGTTGAAACATTTTAGGCCATATAGAGCAGTGTTATCATTGTTGAAACATTGTAGGCCATATAGAGCAGTGTTAAGGTATCATTGTTGAAACATTTTAGGCCATATAGAGCAGTGTTAAGCTATCATTGTTTAAATGTTTTAGGCCATATAGAGCAGTGTTAAGTAAGTTATCATTGTTGAAACATTTTAGGCCATATAGAGCAGTGTTATCATTGTTGAAACATTTTAGGCCATATAGAGCAGTGTTAAGTTATCATTGTTGAAACATTTTAGGCCATATAGAGCAGTGTTATCATTGTTGAAACATTTTAGGCCATATAGAGCAGTGTTAAGTTATCATTGTAGAAACATTTTAGGCCATATAGAGCAGTGTTAAGCTATCATTGTTTAAATGTTTTAGGCCATATAGAGCAGTGTTAAGTAAGTTATCATTGTTGAAACATTTTAGGCCATATAGAGCAGTGTTATCATTGTTGAAACATTGTAGGCCATATAGAGCAGTGTTAAGGTATCATTGTTGAAACATTTTAGGCCATATAGAGCAGTGTTAAGTTATCATTGTTGAAACATTTTAGGCCATATAGAGCAGTGTTAAGTAAGTTATCATTGTTGAAACATTTTAGGCCATATAGAGCAGTGTTATCATTGTTGAAACATTTTAGGTCATATAGAGCAGTGTTAAGTTATCATTGTTGAAACATTTTAGGCCATATATAGCATTGTTAAAGTTATCATTGTTGAAACATTGTAGGACATATAGAGCAGTGTTAACATTGGTGAAACATTTTAGGCCATATAGAGCAGTGTTAATTTATCATTGTTGAAATATTTTAGGGCATATAGAGCAGTGTTATCATTGTTGAAACATTTTAGGTCATATAGAGCAGTGTTAAGTTATCATTGTTGAAACATTTTAGGCCATATAGAGCAGTGTTATCATTGTTGAAACATTTTAGGTCATATAGAGCAGTGTTAAGTTATCATTGTTGAAACATTTTAGGCCATATAGAGCAGTGTTATCATTGTTGAAACATTTCAGGCCATATAGAGCAGTGTTAAGTTATCATTGTTGAAACATTGTAGGCCATATAGAGCAGTGCTAAGTTATCATTGTTGAAATATTTTAGGCCATATAGAGCAGTGTTAAAGTTATCATTGTTGAAACATTGTAGGCCATATAGAGCAGTGTTATTGTTGTTGAAACATTGTAGACCATATAGAGCAGTGTTAAGGTATCATTGCTGAAACATTTTAGGCCATATAGAGCAGTGTTAAGCTATCATTGTTTAAATGTTTTAGGCCATATAGAACAGTGTTAAATAAGTTATCATTGTTGAAACATTTTAGGCCATATAGAGCAGTGTTATCATTGTTGAAACATTGTAGGCCAGATAGAGCAGTGTTATCGTTGTTGAAACATTGTAGGCCATACAGAGCAGTGTTAAGGTGTCATTGCTGAAACATTTTAGGCCATATAGAGCAGTGTTAAGCTATCATTGTTTAAATGTTTTAGGCCATATAGAGCAGTGTTAAGTTATCATTGTTGAAACATTTTAGGCCATATATAGCATTGTTAAAGTTATCATTGTTGAAACATTGTAGGCCATATAGATCAGTGTTATCATTGGTGAAACATTTTAGGCCATATAGAGCAGTGTTAATTTATCATTGTTGAAATATTTTAGGCCATATAGAGCAGTGTTATCATTGTTGAAGCATTTTAGGTCATATAGAGCAGTGTTAAGTTATCATTGTAGAAACATTTTAGGCTATATAGAGCAGTGTTATCATTGTTGAAACATTTTAGGTCATATAGAGCAGTGTTAAGTTATCATTGTAGAAACATTTTAGGCCATATAGAGCAGTGTTAAGGTGTCATTGCTGAAACCTATTAGGCCATATAGAGCAGTGTTATCATTGTTGAAACATTTTAGGCCATATAGAGCAGTGTTAAGGTATCATTGCTGAAACCTTTTAGGCCATATAGAGCAGTGTTAAGCTATCATTGTTGAAACATTTTAGGCCATATAGAGCAGTGTTATCATTGTTGAAACATTTTAGGCCATATAGAGCAGTGTTAAGTTATCATTGTTGAAACATTTTAGGCAATATAGAGCAGTGTTATCATTGTTGAAACATTTTATGCCATATAGAGCAGTGTTAAGTTATCATTGTCGAAACATTGTAGGCCATATAGAGCAGTGTTAAGTTATCATTGTTGAAACATTTTAGGCCATATAGAGCAGTGTTATCATTGTTGAAACATTTTAGGCCATATAGAGCAGTGTTAAGTTATCATTGTTGAAACATTTTAGGCCATATAGAGCAGTGTTAAGTTATCATTGTTGAAACATTTTAGACCATATAGAGCAGTGTTAAAGTTATCATTGTTGAAACATTTTAGGCCATATAGAGCAGTGTTATCATTGTTGAAACATTTTAGGCCATATAGAGCAGTGTTAAGTTATCATTGTTGAAACATTTTAGGCCATATAGAACAGTGTTAAGTTATCATTGTTGAAACATTTAGGCCATATAGAGCAGTGTTATCATTGCTGAAACATTTTAGGCCATATAGAGCAGTGTTAAGTTATCATTTTTGAAACATTTTAGGCCATATAGAGCAGTGTTATCATTGTTGAAACATTTTAGGCCATATAGAGCAGTGTTAAGTTATCATTGTTGAAACATTTTAGGCCATATAGAGCAGTGTTATCATTGTTGAAACATTTTAGGCCATATAGAGCAGTGTTAAGTTATCATTGTTGAAACATTTTAGGCCATATAGAGCAGTGTTATCATTGTTGAAACATTTTAGGCCATATAGAGCAGTGTTATCATTGTTGAAACATTTTAGGCCATATAGAGCAGTGTTATCATTGTTGAAACATTTTAGGCCATATAGAGCAGTGTTAAGTTATCATTGTTGAAACATTGTAGGCCATATAGAGCAGTGTTAAGTTATCATTGTTGAAACATTTTAGGCCATATAGAGTAGTGTTAAGTTATCATTGTTGAAACATTTTAGGCCATATAGAGCAGTGTTATCATTGTTGAAACATTTTAGGCCATATAGAGCAGTGTTAAGTTATCATTGTTGAAACATTTTAGGGCATATAGAGCAGTGTTATCATTGTTGAAACATTTTAGGCCATATAGAGCAGTGTTAAGTTATCATTGTTGAAACATTTTAGGCCATATAGAGCAGTGTTATCATTGTTGAAACATTTTAGGTCATATAGAGCAGTGTTAAGTTATCATTGTTGAAACATTTTAGGCCATATAGAGCAGTGTTATCATTGTTGAAACATTTTAGGCCATATAGAGCAGTGTTAAGTTATCATTGTTGAAACATTTTAGGCCATATAGAGCAGTGTTAAAGTTATCATTGTTGAAACATTTTAGGTCATATAGAGCAGTGTTATCATTGTTGAAACATTTTAGGCCATAAAGAGCAGTGTTAAGTTATCATTGTTGAAACATTTTAGGTCATATAGAGCAGTGTTATCATTGTTGAAACATTTTAGACCATATAGAGCAGTGTTAAGTTATCATTTTTGAAACATTTTAGGTCATATAGAGCAGTGTTAAAGTTATCATTGTTGAAACATTGTAGGCCATATAGAGCAGTGTTAAAGTTATCATTGTTGAAACATTTTAGGCCATATAGAGCAGTGTTAATTTATCATTGTTGAAACATTTTAGGCCATATAGAGCAGTGTTCATTGTTGAAATATTTTAGGCCATATAGAGCAGTGTTATCATTGTTGAAACATTTTAGGCCATATAGAGCAGTGTTAAGTTATCATTGTTGAAACATTTTAGGCCATATAGAGCAGTGTTATCATTGTTGAAACATTTTAGGCCATATAGAGCAGTGTTAAGTTATCATTGTTGAAACATTTTAGGCCATATAGAGCAGTGTTTTCATTGTTGACACATTTTATGCCGTATAGAGCAGTGTTAAGTTATCATTGTTGAAACATTTTTGGCCATATATAGCATTGTTAAGTTATCATTGTTGAAACATTTTAAGCCATATAGAGCAGTGTTATCATTGTTGAAACGTTTTATGCCGTATAGAGCAGTGTTATCATTGTTGAAACATTTTAGGCCATGTAGAGCAGTGTTAAGTTATCATTGTTGAAACATTGTAGGGCATATAGAGCAATGTTAAGTTATCATTGTTGAAACATTTTAGGCCATATAGAGCAGTGTTATCATTGTTGAAACATTTTAGGCCATATAGAGCAGTGTTAAGTTATCATTGTTGAAACATTTTAGGCCATATAGAGCAGTGTTATCATTGTTGAAACATTTTAGGTCATATAGAGCAGTGTTAAGTTATCATTGTTGAAACATTTTAGGCCATATAGAGCAGTGTTAAGTTATCATTGTTGAAACATTTTAGGCCATATAGAGCAGTGTTAAAGTTATCATTGTTGAAACATTTTAGGCCATATAGAGCAGTGTTATTGTTGAAACATTTTAGGCCATATAGAGCAGTGTTAATTTATCATTGTTGAAATATTTTAGGGCATATAGAGCAGTGTTATCATTGTTGAAACATTTTAGGCCATATAGAGCAGTGTTAAGTTATCATTGTTGAAACATTTTAGGCCATATAGAGCAGTGTTAATTTATCATTGTTGAAATATTTTAGGGCATATAGAGCAGTGTTATCATTGTTGAAACATTTTAGGCCATATAGAGTAGTGTTAAGTTATCATTGTTGAAACATTTTAGGCCATATAGAGCAGTGTTATCATTGTTGAAACATTTTAGGCCATATAGAGCAGTGTTAAGTTATCATTGTTGAAACATTTTAGGCCATATAGAGCAGTGTTAAAGTTATCATTGTTGAAACATTTTAGGCCATATAGAGCAGTGTTATCATTGCTGAAATATTTTAGGCCATATAGAGCAGTGTTATTGTTGAAACATTGTAGGGCATATAGAGCAGTGTTAACTTATCATTGTTGAAACATTTTAGGTCATATAGAGCAGTGTTAAGTTATCATTGTTGAAACATTTTAGGTCATATAGAGCAGTGTTAAGTTATCATTGTTGAAACATTTTAGGTCATATAGAGCAGTGTTATCATTGTTGAAACATTTTAGGCCATAAAGAGCAGTGTTAAGTTATCATTGTTGAAACATTTTAGGCCATATAGAGCAGTGTTATCATTGTTGAAACATTTTAGGTCATATAGAGCAGTGTTAAGTTATCATTGTTGAAACATTTTAGGCCATATAGAGCAGTGTTAAGTTATCATTGTTGAAACATTTTAGGCCATATAGAGCAGTGTTATCATTGTTGAAACATTTTATGCCGTATAGAGCAGTGTTATCATTGTTGAAACATTTTAGACCATATAGAGCAGTGTTAAGTTATCATTGTTGAAACATTTTAGGCCATATAGAGCAGTGTTAAGTTATCATTGTTGAAACATTTTAGGCAATATAGAGCAGTGTTAAGTTATCATTGTTGAAACATTTTAGGCAATATAGAGCAGTGTTATCATTGTTGAAACATTTTAGGCCATATAGAGCAGTGTTAAGTTATCATTGTTGAAACATTTTAGGCCATATAGAGCAGTGTTATCATTGTTGAAACATTTTAGGCCATATAGAGCAGTGTTAAGTTATCATTGTTGAAACATTTTAGGCCATGTAGAGCAGTGTTAAGTTATCATTGTTGAAACATTGTAGGCCATATAGAGCAGTGTTAAGTTATCATTGTTGAAACATTTTAGGCCATATAGAGCAGTGTTATCATTGTTGAAACATTTTAGGCCATATAGAGCAGTGTTAAGTTATCATTGTTGAAACATTTTAGGCCATATAGAGCAGTGTTAAGTTATCATTGTTGAAACATTTTAGGCCATATAGAGCAGTGTTAAGTTATCATTGTTGAAACATTTTAGGCCATATAGAGCAGTGTTATCATTGTTGAAACATTTTAGGCCATATAGAGCAGTGTTAAGTTATCATTGTTGAAACATTTTAGGTCATATAGAACAGTGTTAAGTTATTATTTTTGAAACATTTTAGGCAATATAGAGCAGTGTTATCATTGTTGAAACATTTTATGCCATATAGAGCAGTGTTAAAGTTATGATTGTTGAAACATTTTGGGCCATATAGAGTAGTGTTATCATTGTTGAAACATTTTAGGCCATATAGAGCAGTGTTAATTTATCATTGTTGAAATATTTTAGGCCATATAGAGCAGTGTTATCATTGTTGAAGCATTTTAGGTCATATAGAGCAGTGTTAAGTTATCATTGTAGAAACATTTTAGGCTATATAGAGCAGTGTTATCATTGTTGAAACATTTTAGGTCATATAGAGCAGTGTTAAGTTATCATTGTAGAAACATTTTAGGCCATATAGAGCAGTGTTAAGCTATCATTGTTTAAATGTTTTGGGCCATATAGAGCAGTGTTAAAGTTATCATTGTTGAAACATTGTAGGCCATATAGAGCAGTGTTATCATTGGTGAAACATTTTAGGCCATATAGAGTAGTGTTAATTTATCATTGTTGAAACATTTCAGGCCATATAGAGCAGTGTTAAGTTATCATTGTTGAAACATTGTAGGCCATATAGAGCAGTGTTAAAGTTATCATTGTTGAAACATTGTAGGCCATATAGAGCAGTGTTATCATTGTTGAAACATTTTAGGCAATAAAGAGCAGTGTTAAGTTATCATTGTTAAAACATTTTAGGTCATATAGAGCAGTGTTATCATTGTTGAAACATTTTAGGCCCTATAGACCAGTGTTAAGTTATCATTGTTAAAACATTTTAGGCCATATAGAGCAGTGTTAAAGTTATCATTGTTGAAACATTGTAGGCCATATAGAGCAGTGTTAAAGTTATCATTGTTGAAACATTTTAGGCCATATAGAGCAGTGTTCATTGTTGAAATATTTTAGGCCATATAGAGCAGTGTTATCATTGTTGAAACATTTTAGGCCATATAGAGCAGTGTTATCATTGTTGAAACATTTTAGGTCATATAGAGCAGTGTTAAGTTATCATTGTTGAAACATTTTAGGCCATATAGAGCAGTGTTATCATTGGTGAAACATTTTAGGCCATATAGAGTAGTGTTAATTTATCATTGTTCTAACATTTTAGGCCATATAGAGCAGTGTTATCATTGTTGAAACATTTCAGGCCATATAGAGCAGTGTTAAGTTATCATTGTTGAAACATTGTAGGCCATATAGAGCAGTGTTAAGTTATCATTGTTGAAACATTGTAGGCCATATAGAGCAGTGTTAAAGTTATCATTGTTGAAACATTGTAGGCCATATAGAGCAGTGTTATCGTTGTTGAAACATTGTAGGCCATATAGAGCAGTGTTAAGGTATAATTGCTGAAACATTTTAGGCGATATAGAGCAGTGTTAAGCTATCATTGTTTAAATGTTTTAGGCCATATAGAGCAGTGTTAAGTAAGTTATCATTGTTGAAACATTTTAGGCCATATAGAGTAGTGTTATCATTGTTGAAACATTGTAGGCCATATAGAGCAGTGTTAAGGTATCATTGTTGAAACATTTTAGGTCATATAGAGCAATGTTAAGCTATCATTGTTGAAACATTTTATGCCAAATAGAGCAGTATTATCATTGTTGAAACAATGTTAAGTTGTCAATCTCGCCTTCATTCTTGCTGGATGGGTTCGAGCCGATCCTCGGCTCCGACTCGGCACTTGCTTTAGCTTGAGAACTCCTTTAACAGCTCGAGGCAACCCTATATCCCATGATGCAAGGCGGAACTACCTCAGATCTCGTTTGCCGCTTAAAGAGGTCTCCTTTGCCAGCTGAGGTAAGTTGATATTGTCAAAAGCTTAGTTAGGATTTATTTCTCCCTTTTTCCCCTTTTCATAGTGTGTAGTGTTTCTACAGCCCACCCTATTTCCCTTATAGTTAAAAACTTTTAAATTCTTTTCACAGTTGTAAAACAGTTTTTAAGTTAGGCCTAGACCCCATTGGTTAATCCCTACCTGTGTGTCTGTGTGTTTGGGGATTAATTGTGTGTTTGTTGGGGTGTGTGTGACTTTCTTCCTCTAGGACTATGTCAAAGGAAGGCAAGGTCTCAGGCTTCAAGAAGTGTGACTCGTGCTGTCAGAAAATGTCTCTGACAGACGGTCACACTTCTTGTGTTTATTGCCTGGGGCCTTTGCACCTGCAGGACTCCTGTGCTTTGTGTCACTCTTTAGCCAGAGAGTCCTGCAGGAAAGGAGGAATAAATTGATCCTCCATGGCTTACTTAAGCCAGAAGGTTCTCCCTCTAAAACAGGGTCTAGTAAACCTTCTAAGCCACCGAAGGTTCAGGCTACAGTATCTAAGCCTCCTCCGTGGCCCGGCTCCGGAGCCGAGATCGGCTCCGCTGGAGCCGATCTTTCTGCTTCCAAGGTAGTGGGTTCGGCCCCGTTTGGTCCCGACACCCGGTCTACTGTGGCCTTGCCGCCCCGGGCTGGACCCGACACCTTATCCAGCATCGGAGCCGAGAAACCTTCGGCTCCATCTGGAATTCAGGGGACTTCGTCCGATGACTTCGTCCCGAAGAGATCTCGGTCCCCTTCGTTGAGAGTATCCACTCGGCCCGGGTCTCCTCTGTTGTCGGAGCGGAGCCATCGGAGCCGATCTTCGAGATCTTCCAGGCTGTCTGACCACGACTTAGAGAGGGTGGTAAGCAGGCTGTTAAAGTCGCAGGCACTGGCCCAAATGCTCCATAGCCCGCCTCAGCAGACTTCGCTATTGCTTCACCCCTTGAACTTCCTCCTCCGACTCCCCACCAGAGTTCGGAGCCGGAGCTTCGACAGCGACTGTTTCGCTGGAGCCGATACATCCTTCGCTCCGCTGCCTTCGGCTCCGATCTCCTCCTTGAGACCTTCCTTGAGGGATCCAGTCGCCGAAGTTTCCTTGTCGGCCCGAGGGGCTAGTGGCATCGACCCTTGTCCGACCCTGCTCTCTCGGGGCTTCGCTTTGGTAAGCTCGGCACCGACATCGGCCTCGGAGCCTTCCCTCTCAGTGGAGCCGGAAATTCCTGTGTCCTCGAACGGGATATTCCGGTCTCCGGGAGGGGAGCCTTTGAGGTGATGAGGAGTGTCCTGGCTCCTGAGCCAGGTCAATGGTCCATCCCTCTAGCTCCTCCCTCTTCGGTGCCTGTAGACACCTCTTGCCAGCCTCTTGCTTTCAGGCCCAGGGATCCATCGCCCAGATTTCCCCATTGGGAATTTCCTCCTCTTCCGAAGTTTCTCCTGATCCTGCAGGTAAACCCCCTCGAAGAGGACGGTAAGAGGAAACACACAGACTCCCTGAGTCTACTACATCTGATACCGACTTAGATGAGTCGGAGGGTTCCCCACGATCCCCTCTGAGGATGTCTCCTTTCAGACATCCTTGAGCTCCTCAAACAGAGGGGAATTGGCCATCCATTGATCCCTCAGAGGATGAGTCGGTATACCTGGAGGCTTTTGGATCCCGACCTCCACCTCCTGGTGTCTCCGCCTTCGACCCACTTATGCAGGTAGTGGCTCGGAAGGCGGGCAGCTCCAGATTCTGTGGAACCTGTCCCCAGGAGACCATCCAAGTTTATTACGGCCCCTACGGACAAACAGTTTCTTTCCAAGGGCGTCTCTGTGGATGCTATGGTGGTGGCGGCGGCCACTAAGAAGGAACTGGCGGATCCTTCAGTACCTGTCCATCCTCCTAACAAGGATTCTAGGACCATGGACAGGTATGGAAAGCGGATGTTTTCTTCAGAGACCTTTGCTATGCGTTCGCTGAACTACCTTTGTCACTTCACCAGGCATCAAAGAGATATTCTCAAGGAACTGGGTGAAGTGGTCCAGGATCCTTCTGCTGCTGGGGCTCAAGAAAAGATTGCCTCACAGCTAGCAATCCTGAATTCCTTATCCAACTCCTCCATGCGGCTCATATCCTATGCGGCCGATGGAGCGAGCAGGGCCGCAGGCACAGGAGTGGCTCTTAGGCGCCAAGCCTGGATGCGGCTTTGTAATTTTGCAGACCCCTTTAAGGTGTCCTTCACCAATACCCCCTTTGATGGTTCGGCTTTGTTCGGACCTCAGGTGAAGGATACCTTGACCAGGTGTGAGCAGGACGGTAAAACTCTTTCTGCCGTGGGAGTCCATTTTTCCACTCCTTCTAGACCATATCCCAAGGGTCAGAAGGGAGGGAAGATGTGGTTCCGCAAAGCCTAAGAAGCTACACCGGACACACGTGGTCAGTTTACCCCCAGAGGCAGAGGGGGTAACAATAACAGACGCCGCCCTAGAGGCAGGGGAGGTCCTCAGAACCAGGGCAACAGGGAGTCTCTTCCTGAGAAGCCCTTTCAGCACCCCTGAGGTGTTGCCCGACTGTCCACCCTTGGAGGCAGTCGGGGGAAGGATTTCGCTGTACCCAGTAGCCTGGCATTCCCTCTCACAAGATATGTGGGTACAGTCGATCATATCCGAGGGTTACAAAATCCCCTTCGAAGGTATCCTCAGACCTCAACAATCCCTTCCAGACATCTCACCCGGTCAAAGGGATTTGGCAGAACAGGAGGTTTCAAAGCTCCTAGGAAAAAGAGCCGCCCAGACTGTTCCGCAGACCAAGTAGGATCCGGCGTCTACTCGAGATTCTTTTTGGTCCCCAAAAGGACGGGAGATTGGAGACCAATATTAGACCTGAGCAAACTAAACAGATTTGTCAAGAAGGCAAGATTCCGGATGGTCACGCTTCAGTCCATTCTGCCTTTTCTGGGCAAGGACAACTGGATGTGCTCTATAGACCTTCAGGGCGCATGCTATCACATAAAGATTCACAGGCGCTCCAGAAGGTTTCTCCGCCTGCTAGGGACCAGTCATTACCAATTCAGAGCCCTGCCCTTTGGCCTCACTTCAGCCCCCAGAGTGTTTACCAAATGCATGGCAGTGGTCACAGCTCATCTGAGACGTCAAGGATTCCAGGTGTTTCCTTATTTGGACGACTGGCTTCTCTCCGCCACCACCAGGTGTCAACTTCTTCAGACCAGAGACTACACTCTGCAGCTTTGCAAGAGTTTGGGGATTTCGGTAAATTTCGAAAAATCTTCTCTGCGGCCTTGCCAATCTATCACCTTTATAGGCGCAGAATTAAACACCGTCAAAATGTTAGCCAGACTAACAGATCAAAGAATTCTGGACATCCAAAAATTCATTCGGATTCTATTGCAGAGCAGCAAGGTCAAAGCCAGATTGATACTAAAGGTTCTAGGTCTTATGGCTGCAGCCATTGTTCTTCTACCACTGGCTCACTTCCACATGCGTCTTCTGCAGTGGATGTTATTCACTCAGTGGTCGTACCACAGTCTTCCGATGAGGCACGAAATCTTAGTCACACAATCGTGCAGAACTCATCTGAACTGGTGGATATCTTCCCCTCTTCTTCATCAGGGCCGACCCTTTGTTCTCCCTCCTCCAGTTGCCACAGTTACTACGGATGCCTCTCTGATCGGGTGGGGGGGGCATTATCAGGGCAGGATGGTCCACGGACGTGGCAACCCATAGAATACCATCTGCACATCAATGTCCTGGAGATGAGAGCGGTGCTTTTAACGTTGCAAGCCCTCAACAACTTTCTTCCCACGGGGACTATTGCAGTACAAACGGACAACATGTCCGTGGTCTGGTACATCAACAAGCAGGGCGAGACCAGGTCCTATCCGTTGTGTCGAGAAGCTCTCAGACTTTGGCAATGGGCAATCTCCTCTCATCGGTTTCTGATAGCAACGCACATCCCCGGCAGGTCCAACCTCTTGGCGGACAGGCTGAGCAGATCCATTCTGATGCCTCACGAGTGGTCTCTCAATCAATCTGTAGTGGATCAGATATTTCTGAAGTGGGGCACACCTTGTTGCGATCTTTTTGCTACACCTTAAAACAAGTGCCCCGATTTTTTCACCCTCTTTCCCCTACCAGGCCAACCCCTGAGAGACTCTCTAACCCAGGATTGGCCCCGGGGACTTCTGTACGCTTTTCCTCCCTTTCCCTTGATTCCACAAGTCATTCAGAAAGCCACCATTTTGAGGGCCAAGTTGATTCTCATTGCCCCTTACTGGCCTCGACAAATTTGGTTTCCGTCTCTGCATCGTCACCTCCTGGTGCAGCCCTGGCATCTGGACCCAGTTCCGGATCTCTTGATCCACCAGTCGGGTCAGCAGCACCGGACCTTTCATTCTCTCAACCTCACTGCTTGGTTGCTCCACTTCCTTCCCTAGCCAGGCTTCCGATGATCTCTGATTCAGTCAGAGACATCTTAGTGTCTTCTTTAAAGTCCACCAGAACTGTTTATGCTAGCAAGTGGCGACGTTTATTTGGGCAAATTCCAGGAATATTGATCCCTTTACTGCTCCTGTGCATTCTGTTTTAGATTTCCTGGCTGAAGTTTTTCATTCAGGATCTTCTTCATCTACAGTTAAAGTTCAACTGGCTGCTATTTCCAAGTATCATGTTGGCTTGCATGATAATAACATTATGTCTCATAGATTATGCAAGGCCTTTCTGAGAGGAGTTTTTCTCCTAAAGCCGCTGATAAAGCATCCTCCTCCGCAATGGGATCTAAATTTAATGTTGGCATCCTTGATGCTACCTCCTTCGAACCGTCTGCCTCATGTTCTTTGAAATTATTGACCTGAAAACTATATTCTTACTGGCTGTCACTTCAGCAAGAAGGGTTTCGAGATTCAAGCTCTCTGCATTCGCTCCTTACTTGGTTTTTCATAAGGACAGGGTATCCTTAAGAACGAACCCGTCCTTTCTCCCCAAAGTTGTGTCTCAAACCAATATTAACCAATCCATAGATCTACCAGTCTTTTTCCCAAACTATTCTGACAGAGCTGAACAAAAGCTTCATTTTTTGGATGTCCATCGTCAGCTCAGGTACTATTTGCATAGAACGAAACAGTTCAGGAAATCGACCAATTATTTGTCTCCTATGCAGAAAACAGGATAGGTCTTCCAGTTTCTAAAGTGACCTTATCCAGATGGTTGTCTTCCACCATTTCCTATGTGTACTCTCTCAGAGGCAAGCAACTACCTTCTAAACCGAAGCACACTCAACCAGGAGTCTATCCACTTATGCAGCCTTTCAGGATAGACTACCCATTGATACCATTTGTGCAGCAGCTACTTGGGCCACGCCTCATACCTTTGTCTCTCATTACAAGTTAGACTTGGCCTCCAGAGACAGGGCCAGTTTTGGTTCCACAGTTCTCAAGAGTCTGTTCCATTGAGCCACCCGGGATACAGGTGCTAGGGACGGTCCCATCCAGCAAGAATGAAGGCAGATTGACAACTTAACATTTAGAAGTTATGTACCTACCATAACGTTCCATGTTAGTTGTCTTCTCGCTTCTTTCTTGCCGCCCCTCCCTCCTTCCCTCTGGCCTGGACAGATCTTGAAGAGTTCCTATCAGGTTGTTTCCTCCTGAGCCTTCATTTGAGGACTCTTATTATGAACTTGGGTTTCCTAATTATGTTAGGTTAGTCCTTAGCAGGGTAGGTTAGCTACCAAACGAGATCTGAGGTAGTTCCGCCTTGCATCATGGGATATAGGGTTGCCTCGAGCTGGTAAAAGGAGTTCTCGCTAAAGCAGTGCCGAATGGAGCCGAGGATCGGCCCGAACCCATCCAACAAGAAAGAAGGCGAGAAGACAACTAACATGGAACGTTATGGTAGGTACATAACTTCTAATTTTAGGCCATAAAGAGCAGTGTTAAGTTATCATTGTTGAAACATTTTAGGTCATATAGAGCAGTGTTATCATTGTTGAAACATTTTAGGTCATATAGAGCAGTGTTAAGTTATCATTGTTGAAACATTTTAGGCCATATAGAGCAGTGTTATCATTGTTGGAACATTTTATGCTGTATAGGGCAGTGTTATTATTGTTGAAACATTTTAGGCCATATAGAGCAGTGTTAGTTATCATTGTTGAAACATTTTAGGCCATATAGAGCAATGTTATCATTGTTGAAACATTTCAGGCCATATAGAGCAGTGTTAAGTTATTATTGTTGAAACATTGTCGGCCATATAGAGTTATCATTGTTGAAATATTTTAGGCCATATAGAGCAGTGTTAAAGTTATCATTGTTGAAACATTGTAGGCCATATAGAGCAGTGTTATCATTGTTGAAACATTGTAGGCCATATAGAGCAGTGTTAAGGTATCATTGCTGAAACATTTTAGGCCATATAGAGCAGTGTTAAGCTATCATTGTTTAAATGTTTTAGGCCATATAGAGCAGTGTTAAGTAAGTTATCATTGTTGAAACATTTTAGGCCATATAGAGCAGTGTTATCATTGTTGAAACATTGTAGGCCATATTGAGCAGTGTTAAGGTATTGTTGAAACATTTTAGGCCGTATAGAGCAGTGTTCAGCTATCATTGTTTAAATGTTTTAGGCCATATAGAGCAGTGTTAAGTAAGTTATCATTGTTGAAACATTTTAGGCCATATAGGACAGTGTTATCATTGTTGAAACATTTTAGGCAATATAGAGCAGTGTTAAGTTATCATTGTTGAAACATTTTATGCCGTATAGAGCAGTATTATCATTGTTGAAACATTGTAGGCCATATAGAGCAGTGTTAAGGTATCATTGTTGAAACATTGTAGGCCATATAGAGCAGTGTTAAAGTTATGATTGTTGAAACATTTTAGGCCATATAGAGCAGTGTTATCATTGCTGAAATATTTTAGGCCATATAGAGCAGTGTCAAGTTATCATTGTTGAAATATTTTAGGCCATATAGAGCAGTGTTATTGTTGAAACATTGTAGGGCATATAGAGCAGTGTTATCATTGCTGAAACATTTTAGGCCATATAGAGCAGTGTTAAGTTATCATTGTTGAAACATTTTAGGCCATATAGAGCAGTGTTATCAATGTTGAAACATTTTAGGTCATATAGAGCAGTGTTATGTTATCATTGTTGAAACATTTTAGGCCATATAGAGCAGTGTTATCATTGTTGAAACATTTCAGGCCATATAGAGCAGTGTTAAAGTTATGATTGTTGAAACATTTTAGGCCATATAGAGTAGTGTTATTGTTGAAACATTGTAAGGCCATAGAGCAGTGTTATCATTGTTGAAACATTTTAGGCCATATAGAGCAGTGTTATCATTGTTGAAACATTTTAGGCCATATAGAGCAGTGTTAAGTTATCATTGTTGAAACATTTTAGGCCATATAGAGCAGTGTTATCATTGTTGAAACATTTTAGGCCATATAGAGCAGTGTTAAAGTTATCATTGTTGAAACATTTTAGGCCATATAGAGCAGTGTTAAAGTTATCATTGTTGAAACATTGTAGGGCATATAGAGCAGTGTTAACATATCATTGTTGAAACATTTTATGCCATATAAAGCAGTGTTATTGTTGAAACATTGTAGGGCATATAGATTAGTGTTAAGTTATCATTGTTGAAACATTTTAGGTCATATAGAGCAGTGTTAAGTTATCATTGTTGAAACATTTTATGCCGTATAGAGCAGTGTTATCATTGGTGAAACATTTTAGGCCATATAGGGGTGTGTCATCATTGTTGAAACATTTTGGGT
>NC_056746.1:36114420-36202081 GCF_019279795.1 Protopterus annectens | reverse complement strand
AGCAGTGTTATCATTGTTGAAACATTTTAGGCCATATAGAGCAGTGTTAAGTTATCATTGTTGAAACATTGTAGGCCATATAGAGCAGTGTTATTTGAAACATTTTAGGCCATATAGAGCAGTGTTATCATTGTTGAAACATTTTAGGCCATATAGAGCAGTGTTAAGTTATCATTGTTGAAACATTTTAGGCCATATAGAGCAGTGTTAAGTTATCATTGTTGAAACATTGTAGGCCATATAGAGCAGTGTTGAGTTATCATTGTTGAAACATTGTAGGCCATATAGAGCAGTGTTATTTGAAACATTTTAGGCCATATAGAGCAGTGTTATCATTGTTGAAACATTTTAGGCCATATAGAGCAGTGTTAAGTTATCATTGTTGAAACATTTTAGGCCATATAGAGCAGTGTTAAGTTATCATTGTTGAAACATTGTAGGCCATATAGAGCAGTGTTATTTGAAACATTTTAGGCCATATAGAGCAGTGTTAAGTTATCATTGTTGAAACATTTTAGGCCATATAGAGCAGTGTTAAGGTATCATTGTTGAAACATTTTAGGCCATATAGAGCAGTGTTAAGTTATCATTGTTGAAACATTGTAGGCCATATAGAGCAGTGTTATTTGAAACATTTTAGGCCATATAGAGCAGTGTTAAAGTTATCATTTAGTATCACTTGTTTAGCATTTCCTATACAGATTCTGCTGAATTGTTTTTGAAACATGTTACTTGCCCTGGATTTTAGTCAGACAGTATTTTCATTGGGTTTCCAGCTTGCAATATTCCTGTATTGGTCTTATCCTTGATTGACATGTTCAGTGGTATCAATGAATGAGTGATCGTTATATTTTAGCTTCATCAAAGAAACGTAGAGCAAATGTTAGATAAATAAAGCAGAAGTTATATATGGTTTTATCACAAAGGAAACTTATGAACTTGAAATGTAAAGAGAGATGCCTTCGCACCCCTTTCCACCTACACATACTAAATCTGTGGTCACTACAGCTCTGAATTAGAGAACTTTCCTCTTCACATAGTCCAAAAATTAAAAGCCAATTTTAGTACAGCTTGCATCACATAAACAGCATTCAGTAAGTGGTAAGTGCCATTGTTATGGCATGAGATATCACCATGGAGGGGCATTTGCCCACATCTGTAACCATTACAGAAAAGTATGTCAAAAATGAAAAAAACTGAAGAAAAATCTTGCAACCCATAGTAGAATGAAGCATTGCCTAATGCTGTGATGTTTTTTTTGTCCTGTGATGTGCCCATAGTAATAATTCAACAAATGAGATAAGAATGTGCACCAGTGCTGGTAATACCCTGTCTGCTTGTCTTTATTCAAAGCCTTCAGAAAGCTGTGCTTCTGTCCACATGTGCAGAGAAAGCTACAATTGATTTTTTGACTCTGTTTTACATCAGAGAAGCAGAATAGTTCTTATTTTCAGTTACATTTATAGTTGTCTATAGTTCTCAGCAAAAGTGTTATTTTTCATACCTTTAGAACATTTTTCATCTGTTTTAATGAAAAAGCTACTCTTATTGTTTTATTTACTGTTGTCTGATTGTTTAAATTGGTGAATGTGCTTCAGTCTTGTAAAAGTATTTTTCTGTTAGTCACTTTTTTTATAACTACACTTTGTAAATTTCGTACAGTTAGATACAGTCTCATACAGTTTTATCCAAGTTTGCAAGCTTTTGAGAGATAGTAGTTGGTTTTTCGCTGACAGAGGATAATTTGATGATGTTTCTAGGGTGTTTTGTGATTGGCTGAAGCTCTAGCTGTATTTCATTGGTTCTTTCATTTTTCCTGTTTGAACAGTGCAGAGGGCAGCTTTTTGTTTTTGTTTAATTCAAATACTTCAGAAAGCTATGCTTTTGTCCACACATGGGGAGAGAAAGATAAATTTGGTGTTTTAACTCCCTTTTACATCTGAGAAGCTAGAAAGTACCTGTCTTCGGCACTTGTAGTCACCAAGGGTCTTCTTCTTCTTTTCTTCTTCTTCTTTCGGCTGCTCCTGTTAGAGGTCGCCACAGCGGATCAACTGTTTCCATTTCCTCCTGTCCTCTGCATCTTGCTCTGTCACACCAACCACCTGCATGTCCTCTCTCACCACATCCATAAACCTTATCTTAGGCCTCCCTCTTTTCCTATTACCTGGCAGCTTCATCCTTAGCATCTTTTTCCCAATATACCCAGCATCCCTCCTCAGCACATGTCCAAACCAACGTAATCTTGCCTCTCTGGCTTTGTCCCCAAACCTTATACCAAGGGTATTATCATTATTTGCTGAAGCCTTAGCTGTTTTTTCATTGGTTCTTTCATTTTTCGTACTTGTTTATACTCCGGAGAGCACTCTACACAGTGCCATGTATCCTGTACTAGATAGATGCAGGCAGTTTTATTTTCATTGTTACACCATTACACCCCCAAGGCTGCACCATATGAATTAAATGCTGTATTGTAGTTCATCTGCATAAACAGCTGATCTGATGTTGTTAATCTTCTTTCCATTCATCACGGATGGGTTCGGTTCCGAGCCCTTGTAAGCGAGTCAGTCTTTTTACCAAGCTCGTACCAGCCAAAAACTCTCCAGCTAAGCTTCTACCCAGAATGTCGTTCTCCCTGTTACCTCAGCTCTCATTTGCCACATAGCTGTAAAGCTGCGTTTCAGCCGAGCCCTCAGCGAAGTGGAACTTTATTTGATATTTTGTGGAAAACTTTTGATATTTTCTATTTTACTGAGCGATTAGTATCTCTAGTGTGTTTTCTCCTGTCAGACCTTGGTCTTTCTTCTCTGCTCTACCCGTTGTTACCGTTGGTAAACTTTCAAGTGCCATTGCTGGTATGGCCTTCCTCCCTTACCCTTGTGGTATTCCTTCAATACCATAGCTGGTATTTTCCTTTCTTTCCTAGCCTGTTAGTGTTTTTTCAGTGTGGTGTTTCTGTTTTATTTATACAAATCACTATAGTGATACAACTGTGTGGCTTTTTTGAACTGTGTTTGACTTATTAATTCTGATGGATTATACTGTTTGCCTGTGGTGTCGCTCTGTCAAGATGTCAGATAAAGGTATTTCAGGGTTTAAGCATTGTGCTTCATGTAATGGCAAGTTACCTAATAGTGATTCTCACGATGATTGTGTATACTGTTTGGGGTATCCCATCTTTCGGTGCAACCTCCTTGTGACATTTGTCAGAGTTTCAGTCAACACACTCTTAATGAGTGCAAAAATAAACTGATACTGAAAGGGTTGCTTGTTTCCCTTTTCAGAGGCCATTTCTTGATGGAGGTTTCAACCCCTCCTACAAAAGACAAAAAGAGGTCCCAGTCAGTTTCCTCCTCACCACTGGGTGATCAGGGTAAATCTCTGAAATCAAAGGTCCCAAAGTTGTCCTTGGAGCATAAATCTGCCTCTACAGCTCCATCCTTGTCGGCTCCGAGCATCTCGAAACTTATGATACTGGCACCAGCTTTGGCACCGATCCTGCCTCTGGCACCAAGGATAGACCTCACTACACCCACTATGACTTTGGCACCTGCGGCCACTATGGCTCAGGGCATGCCTTTGATACCTTTGTCAATTATGATTTTGGAATCGACCGTTTCGGCTCCGAGTGCCACTTCGGCACCAAGCGTTTTTCCAACCTGGTTGGATTTAACCCCATTACCCCCAATGTTCATCGTGTTTCACTGTTGCAGTCATGACTGTAGGGTTCTCCCTTGCCGGCAGGTAGTCCTCGGTCGGCCAGAATCCCAAAGTCTGGGTCCGGCGTCGGCTGCTCAGCCATGCTCCCTGACGTCAGAGCGCCAGGAGTACAAAGCTGGCAGCCGATGCCATGTTCTCCAGTCTTTCTTGCCGTGCAGTGATAGCAGTTCGCATGTGCCGGTCGGCTGACTCCTGACAATTTTTTCTAAATGTACTTCAGTCCGAAGACTTTCTTCTCCTACTCAAAGCTAAGTACCCCATTGGGGAAACTTTTTTCTTGCTCCAGTCCGATGTCAGAAAAAGTTAATAATTGTATTTCATGTGGGAAGCAAATACCTCATAAGGATTTTCATTCTTACTGTATTCCTTGCTTAGGCCCTGACCACAACGTAGCTAGTTGTCGGTTTTGTGCTAGATTTAATCAACGTACAATTAAACGAAGGTACGATTTTGCATTTCATTACTTTGGTAGGCGTTTTAATTACAAAATGTCGTCGGACATGCTTCCGGCTACCGGAGTTCACAAACGACGCAAGGATAAAGACAGGCCTCCGAGGTCCAAATCAGACTATATTGTACAAGCAGAGCCAGCTTCAGGTTCGGCCATCGTCAGTGAGGCACTTTTGCAGCCCCTGTCGTCGGCCATTTCGGAACCGATGGCTGAAACGGACTCCCACGAGGAGCCAACTAGGCCTTTAAATATTTCAGTTGCAGGACCTTTGGACAATGCTCCTTCAGATGGGTCCGGAGCCGCTGTGCAGGTACCGGCTTCCGAAGGGGTTTTCAGGCCTACTCAGCTTCTGATAAAGGCAAAGCCAAAGACAAAGGCAAAAACTCCCTCCAAATCAAAGACTACAACCCAGGCCTCTTCTGATCCAGGACCCAAGTCTCAGAAACAGTTACTTAAGATGGCGGAGGACTTACTTACTATGATTAGGGGTTTACATCCCCCTCCAGACAAAAGGCCAAGGCAGGAATTGCATTATGACTCCTCTGATCAGGCTTCCGTTTCTTCAGTTTCTTCTTCTGACCAGGATTATTCTTTCCCTCCTTATGAGGATTCTGATGCGGAGGAATCCATTCCTTCAGCTTCTCCCCCTGAGGATTTTTCTTTTGGGGAAACTTTACATGAAATGAGGGAACATTTTCACTGGGAAGGACAGGAGTACTCGGAATCTAAGAAAAGACTTAGGGATTTTCTTCTTCTTCCCCAACATAGACCCCTGGCTATCCCTCCTATTTTGGATATTGTGGATGATACTTTTTCGGAGGCTAACTTAACTCCTGACTCTTTTCCTCCAGCTCCTGTTAAGCCAGACAGATATTATAGGGTTCCTGATTCCCACCAGTTTTTATACAAGAATCCTACTGCTGATCGTGAAACCATTTCTCAGGACCCTAAGGGGGTTAAGGCTGCTAGTACTAAAAACCCCATTCCCACTGAGAAGGATTCCAGATCTTTAGAAAGATGGGGCAAAAAAGTGTACACTTCTGCAACTTTATCTATTAGGGCTTTAAACTGTCAATTTCATATGCTGAAATATCAGCAATTTCTTCTGTCTGTTTTGAAACCAAAGCTAACTTCCATTTCCGCTTGTGCAGATGATAAGGAATTGCATGACTTAATGCATGCCACTGAACAAGTAGGGAAGCTTGGTTTACACTGTGGTTTTGATGCCTTAGAGGCTTCTTGTAGGGCTGCTGCCTCTGGCACAGTCATTAGAAGGCATGCTTGGTTAAAGGAACAAAATTTGCCAGATCAAGTCAAAGCTAAGTTATTGGATGCTCCTGTTCAGCATAATGTTTTGTTTGGATCTAAGGCTGAAGAGGTGATAAAGAAGATGGAGGACAAGGCAAAATCCATGCAAATGGTTAAGGATTTCTTACAAGTACAGCCACCCAGATTTATTAGGAATTGGCCTACTAAAAATTGGTCCTTTCCCAATTCAGACAGGCCTCAGAAGGGTAGATACAGACGCTCCCGAGGAATGCCCCAAATGCAAGCCTCTTATAGACCAAGACAGTGGACTGCTTCCACCCCTAGGGGAGGAGAGGACAGGTTGCAAGCTCATAGAAAACAAGCTCAATGACTCCCTCCGTTTGGCTGCAGGAACTTCCTGCCTGGAAGCCCCTCTCGGAGGAAAACTATCTCTTTTTCACCTAAATTGGACACATATAACCCAAGACAAGTGGGTTCTGGATGTGGTTTCAAGAGGTTACAAATTCCATTTTCATACCATACCAAGACCAAGCGGTTGGCCGGATCTACCAAAACATCAATGGTTAGAGGCCTTAAACCAGGTGGTAGCCCTCTTGGCTATGAAAGCCATAGAACTGGTTCCACTTTCAGAAATGGGACAATGTTTTTACTCAAGGCTCTTTCTAGTCCCCAGAAAGCAAAATTCATGGAGACCCATTCTGGATCTGTCAGTCTTGAACACTTTTCTCGAGATACTAAAATTCAAGATGCTTACTCTACAGCAGCTACTTCCAATGCTGTCCAAGAATGCATGGATGGTAACTTTGGATTTAAAGGAGGCTTATTTGCACATTCCCATCAGGCAGGAATGCAGAAAATACCTCAGGTTCAAGGCTGGATCGAGGCATTATCAATTCTCTGCGCTGCCCTTTGTATTGTCTACTGCGCCCAGGGTCTTCACCAAATGCCTGGCTCCAGTAGTAGCTTATTGCAGACTCAAGGGAATTCAAATTTACCCTTATCTGGACGACTGTCTTATTCAGGCAGACAGCAAGGATGTCTTACTCCAGCATCTAGAATTTGTTCAGAACCTTCTCTAGTTCCTGGGATTCACTGTAAACATAAAAAAGTCAAATCTGACACCCTCACAACAGATAACTTTTCTGGGTGCTCTTCTAAACACAACAACCCAGATGGCATTTCTGACATCCGAAAAACAGTTACAGCTGGCTTCAACTTTCAAAACCTTGGTATCATTGACTCAGCTATCTGCAAGGAAATTCCTGCAGGCTTTGGGTTACATGGCCTCCTGCATCCTTCTCGTACCTTGTGCAAGACTACATATGAGGAAAATACAGTGGTACCTAAAAAGTGTATGGTCTCAGCATTGCCACAATTTAGACATACAGATCACTGTCCTGCCTTGTCTTCAAAAGGAATTCCTTTGGTGGTCCAAGGCATGTACTCAAAACAAAGGGAAAGTCTTCAGTCTGCCTTCAGCCAGTCAGATACTAACCATGGACGCCTCAGATTATGCATGGGGAGCCCATTTGCAGGGCAACTGTCTGCAGGGCCTTTGGACAAAGGATCAGAAGCACCTGCATATCAATTTAAAGGAAATGTTAGCCGTTCAGAATGCTCTATTGGCGTTCAGGAATCTTCTTCAACCAGGACAACTATTGATACGGATAGACAACACCACAGTTATGTGGTACATAAACAAGCAAGGGGGATCACATTCCTATCCCCTTTGCAGACTAGCCATGAATCGATGGAACACAGCTCTAGCTTACAAACTGGACCTTCAAGCTCAGTTTCTACCAGGGAAGCAAAACATCCTGGCAGACAGTCTGAGCAGAAACTTGTGAGACCCACATGAATGGATGCTGGACACCGAAATGTTCAAGATGATTACAACAGTCTGGGGTTGTCCTAACGTAGACCTCTTTGCATCCCACCTCAATCATCAACTACAGATTTTTTGCACAAGGACATTCCACAAACTAGCTTGGAAAGTGGATGCACTATCATTCAATTGGAGAAACCTCTCGGGATATGCCTTCCCACCTCTACCTCTTCTTCCACGGGTGTTATTAAAGATCAAACAGGACAAGCCCAAGACGATAATTTTACTGGCCCCAAATTGGTCTCGACAGTTTTGGTACCCAACACTGAAAAACCTTTCTCTGGAGCCCCCTTGGGTTTTACCTCAGACTCCGAATCTTCTGTCCCAACTCCAGGGTCAAGTTCTACATTCCCATGTCAAAACTCTCAGCCTGGCTGCCTGGTTAATCCAGGGTCTATGATTCATTCTTTCTTACCCAAGCAGGTTATGGATCTCATTTTAGAAGCCAGACGTCCTAACACTAGAAAATCTTATGTGCAGGAAAATGGAAAAGATTTTGCACCTGGATGCAGGCTCAGGATTCGGATCCTCTTATTCCTAACATTCCTCTGATTTTACTTTACCTGACAGACCTCTTACATAAGGGTCTCTCTTTTTCTTATAAAGATACATGCCTCTGCTATTTCTGCTCATTATAATACAGACCCTCCTATCTTTTCCCACCAGCTCATGAGACAGTTTCTCAGAGGAGCTAAGAACTTAAGGCCCCCTAGATCTCCACCCATTCCTGCCTGGGATCTCAACTATGTTTTGGAAAAACTCACCTTACCTCCCTTTGAGCCTGCTGCCACATCTGACATCAAGTTTTTATCTTGGAAGACAGCCATCCTGTTAGCTCTGACCTCTGCCAGGAGAGTTTCGGAGTTGCAAGCTCTCATGTGGAACCTTATATTATTTTTCACCAAGACAGGGTGTCTTTAAGGACTAATCCTACTTTCATGCCTAAGGTGATTTCCAAAGTGGCTTTAAATCAAACTATTCACCTGCCAACTTTTTTCCCCAGTCCTCAAAATAGGGGGGAAAGGATCTTGCATTTCTTGGATGTACACAGACAACTTCATTTTTACGTGGACAGAACCAAGGACATCAGGAAATCAGAGCAATTGTTTGTTTCTTATGCTTCAAGTTCCCAAGGTAAGGCCATTTCAAAACAGACCATTTCTAAATGGATTGCTCATGGAATCAGATTTTGTTATTCACACCATGGAAAGCAAATCCCGGGGAGTATACGGACTCACTCTACCAGAGCTGCTGCCACTTCAGCTGCCTTCCTCAGGGGAGTTCTACCAAAGACATTTTGGAAGCTGCAACTTGGAGTTCAGTGCATACTTTTTCTAAGCACTACAATCTACCTCTCTACTCTAAGTCTAGGGCAGGCTTTGCTTCTGCGGTTTTGCAGGGCCTTTTAGCCACCCCCTCTACTTTATGACCACCTCCCTTTTACTCTGCTTTGGGATTCAACCCTACAGTCATGACTGCAACAGTGAAACACGATGAACATAGTACAGTTGTGTACACTTACCATAAATGTAGATGTTTGAGTGTCTTCAGTGTTGCAGTCTGCGTTACCCTCCCTTCTGTCACCTCTTATTTTTTCTTTTGTGCGATTCCCTTCTTCACCCTTCTTCTGAGGTGTATTTGCAAAGGGTATGGGATTTTACTCATATTGGAACACCTGACATCTGGGGCAAGAAAAACTGGAGAATATGGCGTCGGCTGCCAGCTTTGTACTCCTGGCGCTCTCACGTCAGGGAGCATGGCTGAGCAGCCAACGCCGGACCCAGACTTTGGGATTCTGGCCAAACGAGGACTGCCTGCCGGCAAGGGAGAACCCTTAAGTCATGACTGCAACAGTGAAGACACTCGAACATCTACATTTATGGTAAGTGTACACAACTGTACTGTCTTGAAACTTGAACCTTCGGTGCCAGCAGACATTGCACCATGGACCGAGTACTCCCTTTCCATAGATCCATTTCTGGGCCAGATGTATAGCCCATTCATTGATCGACCTGAGTCTCTGTCCAGATTATCCACTAAATCCACCAGAACCCTCTCAGAATACGATGTGGTGCATCTTTTGGACCAGCTGTTGGCAGCCAGGGAGATACTCACTCTTTCTTCTAAGACCCATCCACCTGCAGGAATTGGGTTGGTTTCTCCACGGACTCCTTCTTACACTCCTCCTTCGACCATTTCAGTTCTGAAGCCTTCTGCTCCGACGTCCTTCTCGGAACCCATCAACTTGGTGCCTATAGTGGACCTCACTCAGGCTCCGGTTTCGCCCTTTGGTCTTTGGTTCCTGCGGAACCGGTCCTTCCTCAATCTGGGGATTGGGGGGAGGGCACCTCGGCTCGGGGCACAGAGCCATGTTTATCTTCCGTTCTGTCCTCAGCGCCATTAGCCCCATCCACACCGATCCTGCTTGAGGGTCCATCCATGGGAGCAGGTTCATTGGAGTTGGGTGCGACCCCTGTCCTGAGGTTGTTTTTCTTGGTTCTGGGCTCCCATCCCTCTTCAACCGGACCTGCTTTCTGCAGGGTGGAGAGGGCTCTCGCTTCTGGAAGCAGTCCTTTGACATCGGAACCCCAGTTTTCACCTCTGAGCTACAGCTGCTACAGATCACCCCCAGAGGCATGGGGCAGAGAACCCACAGAACACCGCTGTTCAGGGTACCTGGTCTTCCGAGTCCTCCTCAGAGAAGCCCACTGAGGAGCGCCCTCAAAAGAGGACATGCAAGAGGAAGCACATGGACTCATCTGAGGAGTCCTTAATGGAAGACATGGATTACGATGATGGGGAATGGTCCCCACAGCCACCTCCTGATGATGTCTCTTTTGGAGGCATCCTGCAAATGCTAAAACAGAGAGGTGACTGGAAGCCCTCCAACCCTTCATCTGAGGAGTCCATGTTCCTGCAGGCTTTCCGCGCCCGGCCTTCTACCTCTTGGGTGACCCGGCCTGCTGATGAGCTCGTCCAGCTCATCGTTCAGTGCCCTTGGAAGAACCCTGATACCAATGAGGCGATCCCTCTGAGACCTGACAAAACTCTTTCCCCTCCCGAGCAGAACCCGCATTGGTCCAGAGGGTTACCAGTCGATGCTATGGTGGTGGCAGCGACCACGAAAAAGGACTTGGCTGAGGAAAATCCCGCTGCCCACCCACCCAACAGGGAGTCCCGGGCAGTGGACAGACTTGGGAAGCGAGTTTTTGCATCAGGGACCTTTGCTATACGGTCCCTGAACTATTTGGCACATTTTACGAGGCTCCAGAGGGACTTGATCTCCAAACTCTCTGGGACACTCACAGGACAGCTGTCTGATGAGGTCAGGGACAAAGTGGCCTCGCAGCTCCCAACCCTGGAATCAATCTCCAACTCGTCCATGAGGTTGCTTTCATTGGGAGGTTGGGAGGGTGGCCTAATGGTTCAGGTGTTTGCCTTGCAAGCACAAGGTGCAGGGTTTGAGTCTCACAAGGGATAATTGGCTAGGCTTAAAATGGCTTGCAAGGTCAGTTAGCTTAGTACTAATCTATGAACCTATGAACATGCGACTGAAGGGGCAGCTAGAGCAGCGGATTCGGGCATTGTCATGAGGCGTCATGCCTTGATGCACATTTGTGACCTCGCAGACCCCTTCATGTCTTCCTTTTTGAATGCTCTCATCGAAGCATTGTCCCTTTTTGGCTCCAAAGTGAGGGACACGCTAGCCAGGTGCGAGCAAATGGCAAGACTCTGTCTGCCATAGGCCTACGATTTTCCAATCCTCAGCATACCTTCTCCAGGAATCAGAGGAGTGGGAAAATGTGGCACAAAATATCTCAGGGTCCTTTTCTTGCCACACGTGGTGATGATACCCCAGGGGTAGAGGGGTAACAATTCCGAAAAATGCCCCTACAGAGGCAGAGGTGGTCCTCATAACCAAGGCTCCAGGGACTCCTTCGCTGGACAACCTTATCAGCACTCCTGAGGAGCAGCCCGATTGCTTACCTCTGGAAGCAGTCAGGGGTCATTTTTCTCTGCACCAAGCTACCTAGCAATCTATTACCACTGATCGTTGAGTGCAGAGTATAATCACCAGGGGTTACACCATTCCCCTTTCTTGCCAACCAAATCTTCCAAAAAAGCTTCCCGACGTTCCACCCAGTCAAAGGGAAGAAGCAGCTTCAGAGATAATAAAGCTGTCTCAAAAAAGTCATCCAACCAGTCCCACCAGACCAACACGGATATGGATTCTACTCAAGATTCTTTTTAGTGCCAAAAAAGATAGGAGAATGGAGACCCCTTTTGGATCTTAGTAGCTTAAACAAGTCTGTCACCCAAACCAAATTCTGGATGGCCACGGTTCAGTCCATTCTCCCTTTTTAAGGGAAGATGATTGGATGTGCTCAGTAGATCTCCGGGATGCGTATTACCACATCAAAATAGGCAAATGCTTCAGGAGTCTGCTTCGCTTCCGGCTAAGGGCCGGTCATTATCAATTTTGTGCCCTGCCATTCAGTCTCTCTGCAGCCCACAGAGTGCTCATGAAGTGCATGGGAGTGGTCACAGCTCCATTGAGGCTGCAAGGATTCTGAGTGTTTCCATATTTGGACGACTGGCTCCTCACCACCCTCACCGATCGTCTGCTGGTAACAGCACTGCATTATACACTCTCTCTGGCAAAAATGTTGGGAATAACAATCTACTGGAAGAAATCAAATCTTACTCCCACACAATAAATAGAGTTCATTGGAGCAGTGCTCAGTACCCAGTCTTGTCTAGTGTCAGTCCCAAATCACACACTCTAGCGATTGAGGCTCCAGCTCCGAGTGATACTGTGTCAAACAAAGGTTTCAGTGAGAGAAGTTCTTCAGGCCCTAGGATCCATGGTACCTTCAATTCCAATAGTGCCCCTAGTGAAGCTACACATGGGAATCCTACAATGGCTCCTTCTTTGCCAGTTGTTCCTGAATTATCTCCTCCTTAGTTACTAGATCCAAATAACCAACTCCTGCAAGCAGGATCTCCTTTGGTGGGTGAGGTCAGATGCAGAACTTTGGAGTCGCTCATTTCAATCACCTCAGGCCAAGGGCATTGTGACCACGGATGCTTCCCTGATCAGGTGGGGGGGGGCCATCTCCAGGAAAGGCAGTCCAAGGTGCATGGTCCACCTCAGAGGCCCACCTGCCTATCATCATTCTGGAACTGAGAGCGGTGCTGTTAGTGTTGCAAGCTTTTCATTTGGTTCTCCCTTCTGGGACAGTTGCAATTCAGTCAGACAACATGTCAGTGGTCTGGTATATCAACAAGCAAGGAGGAACCAAGTCCTATCCCCTGTGTCATGAGGCCATGAGAATTTGGCAGTGGGCGATAGCTTCCAACTGCTTTTTGATAGCAATGCATATCCCAAGGAGCTCCAACGTAATTGCTGACAAACTGAGCAGATGCATCTTCCTGCCTTACGAGTGGTCCCTCAATCCCGAGGTGGCAAAAGAAATCTTCAGCCACTGGGGCCAGTCTTGCTATGATCTTTTCACCTCCCCATTGAACAACAAGTGCAGCAGCTATTTTGCCCTGTTTCCCCTGGAGGGGGAGTCCCTGAGGGATGCTCTAATCCACAATTGGCCCACGGGGCTTCTTTATGCCTATCCTCCCATTCCCCTGATTCCACAACTTCTAAAGAAAGTGCTTTGGTTGAGATGCAAGGTGATCCTCATAGCTCCGTTCTGGCCTCAACAGGTTTGGTTCCCCTTCTTTTGGCCTCACCTAGTATACCCGCCATGGATTCTGGACCCTCTTCCAGATCTGATTACTCACCCCCAAGGGTTGAGAAACCCAAATCTCTCCAGTCTCAAGCTGACAGCTTGGTTTCTCCACTCCCATTAGTTGCCAGGCAAGCTAATCTCTCCTCGTCTGTTCAAGACATCATTCTGACCTTTATAAACCATCTACCAGAAAACTGTATCAGGATAAATGGAAAAGGTTCTCCATCTGGTCTAAGGATAACATGCTAGACCCTTATTCAGCTCCAGTAACTGTGGTACTTCAATACTTGGCTAAGGTTTTTGATAATGGAGCCTCTGCCTCTACTGTACGAGTACACCTGGAGGCAATTTCCAATTTCCACAATGGTACAGATGTCACACCTCTCATCTCTTTACGTCTATGCAAAGCCTTTCTCAAGGGAACCTCTCATATAAGCCCCCCTGTCAGACAGCCTGTGGAACCATGGCACCTCACTTTAGTCCTTCAGTCTTTGACTCAAACACCCTTTAAACCCGCAGTGAAGTGTGACCTAAAGTTCTTGTCCTGGAAATCCTTGTTCTTAGTAGCCATCCCATCAGCCAGATGGGTCTCGGAGCTGCAGGCATTGTGTACCAAAAGGCCCTATCTGGTCTTCCATAAAAACAGAGTATCACACTGAACAAGCCCATCTTTCCTCCCCAAAGTTGTTTCTGATTTTTCCATTAACCAGAGCATTGACCTACCAGTGTTCTTTCTGAATGTTTCCAGTAAAGGAGAGCACTGCCTGCATTCCTTGGATGTACATAGGCAACGGACATTCTACCTAGACAGGACCGAATCTATCCATAAGTCTGTACAGCTTTTCATCTCCTGTTCTGGGCCTAGAACGGGAAATTCTGTTTCCAAGGTTACATTATCAAAATGGCTACGAGACTGCATACGATGTTATTCGTGTTTCACTGTTGCAGTCATTACATTTGGGTAATCTGCTGGCAGGTTGCCCTCAGTCGGCCTGAATAACAAAGTCTTGGGTCCTGCGTCTGTTGCTGTCTCCTCTTCCATGACGTCAGGTCATCAGGTGTATAAAACATGCAGCTGACGCCATTTTAATCACTTTCTTGCTGCGCGGTGCCTGAAGCAGAAGCAGTTTGCAAGTGCCGGTTGGCCGATTACTGAAATTTTCGTTTTTGAGTTTCAGAACCGAAGTCTTCAAACTAAAGCTAAGTACCCCATTGGGGAAACTTTTTCTTGTTCCTTACCGATGTCAGTAAAAGTTAATAATTGCATTACTTTTGGGAAGCAAATACCTCATAAGGATTTTCATTTGTACTGTATTCCTTGCCTAGGCCCTGATCACAACGTGCCTTGCTGTCGGTTTTGTGCTAAATTTAACCAACGCACTATTAAGCGTCGGTATATCTTTGCTTCTAAATATTTTGGTTCAAGATTTAACTGCCCTGAAATGTTGTCGGTTAGCAATCCGACTACCAGAGTTCACAAAAAACGCAAGGAAAAAGAGAGAGACAGACCGTCGAGGTCCAAAACTGATGACGAAGCTTCTTCTAAGCCAGTCGCCGGTTCATCGGTACTCAGTGAGGCCCTTTCGCAGCCCCTGATACCAGCTACTTTTGAGTCGCAGGCCTCTACCGAGACCCATTCGGAGTCTGGTATGCCGCGAGATTCGCAAAGTATTCAACCCATGGATGTCTCTCCCTTGGATGGGTCCGGAGCCGCTGAGCAGGCACTGGCTTCTGAGGGTGTTTTCAGGCCTAAAGATTTGTATATTAAACTGACGCCATCAACAAAAACAAGGTCAAAATCAACTTCTATGTCTAAAAAGCCAACACATGAGCCACGTGCTCAGGCCCCTATGTCTAAAAAACAAATGATCAAAATGGCTGAGGATTTAATTACCTTGATCAGGGGTTCCCAACCAACCGCTAAGAGGCCTAGGCAAGGCACTGATTATGAATCTTCAGATCAGGTTTCCATTTCTTCTGATCAAGAATTTTCTATTCCACCTTATGAGGACTCTGATGCAGAGGAATCCATCCCATCTGCATCTCCTCCTGAGGCTTACTCTTTTGGAGAGACCTTGCATACTTTAAGGGAACATTTTCACTGGGAGAGTCAGGACTTCTCAGAATCAAAAAAGAGGCTTAGGGATTTTCTTCTTCTTCCTCAACATAGGCCTTTGGCAATACCTCCTGTATTAGACATTGTTGATGATGTGTTCTTGGAATCAAGCATGGCTCCTGATTCCCTGCCTCCTCCTAGTAATCCAGACAGATATTACAGGGTTCCTGACTCCCACAAATTTCTTTTCAAAAATCCTGCTGCTGATCCTGAGACTACTTCTCAGAGTCCCAAGGGTGTTAAGGCTTCTACAGCCAAAAATCCTACCCCTTCTGATAGAGATTCCAGGGCGCTGGATAGATGGGGTAAAAAGGTTTATACATCTGCAACCTTGACAATCAAGGCTTTAAACTGCCAGTTTCATATGCTTAAATATCAACAGCATGTTATGGGCTTACTGAAACAGAAAATGATGTTGATTTCTGGTTGTGTGGAAAATAAAGTGTTACAGGATTTATTGCATTCAGCAGAACAGGTTGGAAAGCATACTTTGCAATGTGGTTTTGATTCCTTAGAGGCGTCTTGCAGGGTCGCCTTAACTGGATCTGTGATAAGAAGGCATGCCTGGCTCAAGTAGCAAAATACGCCTGATCATGTTAAAGCTAAATTGTTGGATGCCCCTTTACAGCTTGATACTCTGGTAATAAGGCAGAAGAGGTTTTAAAGAAAATGGAAGACAAAGAAAAATCTATGCATACTGTAAAAGATTTCTTGCAAGTGCAGCCACCCAGGTTCAGTAGGCACTGGCCTACTAAGAAATGGTCCTTTCCTGTGTCCAACAGAGCCACTCAGGGCAAACCCAGGTGCTCCAAAGGCTCCAGATATCAATCACAGGGATCTTACAGGTCAAAGCAATGGGGTGCCTCCACCTCCAAATCTGGAGGTAACAAAGCACGACCCTACAGTAAGCAGTCTCAATGACTTTCCTCTACCATCTCCAAGCACTTATCTTTTGGCAGCCCCCTTGGGGGGAAAACTAGCACTTCATGCTCAAAATTGGCAGTTAATTACCTAGGACATATGGGTATTAAACATAGTATCCCAGGGGTACAGATTTCATTTCCACACTTTGCCAATTCCAAACGGATGCCCGATCTGCCACCAAACCAGTGGGCAGACGTCCAGAAACAAGTCATGTCCCTCATGGATATGGGGCTATTCAACTGGTGCCAGAAAAGGAAAAAGGACAAGGATTTAATTCCAGACTTATCCTGGTACCCAGAAAAGACAAATCATGGCATCCAATTCTGGACTTATCAATTCTGAATACGTTCCTGGACATTCCAAAATTCAAAATGCTGACTTTACAACAGCTACTGCCTATGCTAGGCCAGAATGCCTGGTTGGTAACTCCTGCATATCCCAATAAGGGAATCTTGCAGAAGATAACTCCGCTTCAAAGCAGGCTTTTTGCATTACCAATTCTCTGCACTGCCCTTTGGCTTATCTACTGCGCCCAGGGTCTTTACAAAGTGCCTGGCACCAGTAATTGCATTCTGTGGACAAAGAAACATTCAAATTTATCCTTATCTGGACGATTGTCTCAGTCAGGCAGAGGACAAGGACACTCTTCTTCAACATCTGACGTTTGTAAAAAGGCGTCTAGCATGCCTAGGGTACACCATAAAAGAAAATAAATCACAACTGGTACCCTCTCAAATAATTACATTCCTGGGTGCAAGCTTGAATACATCTGCCCAGATGGCTTACCTCATGCAGACAAACAAATGCAATTAACAACATACTTCAAACAAATGGCAACAAAAACCCAGCTATCTGAAAGACAAATTCTGCAGGCATTGGGTTTCATGGCATCCTACATCCTACTAATTCCATATGCGAGACTGCATATGAGGAAACTTCAATGATACCTAAAAAACTTATAGAGTAAACATTGGCACAGCCTGGAAACAAGGATTCCTCTAATTCCCTGTCTGCAACAGGAGTTTCTTTGGTGGGCAGAGACATGTCACCAAAACAAGGGACTGTCATTTACTCTACCCCCTGCCACCCAAACCCTAACTACAGATGCATCAGACTATGCTTGGGGATCCCACCTGGCAGGGAGATGCATTCAGGGCAAATGGAGCCCAAACCAAATGCATCTGCATATCAACCAAAAAGAAATGCTAGCTGTTTAGAATGCTCTGACAGCCTTCAAGGACTTACTTCATCCAGGACAACTACTGATAAAGACGGACAACACCACAGTTATGTGGTACATAAACAAGCAGGGGGGGTACCCACTCCTGCCCCCTTTGCAGGCTTGCCATGGCCTTGTGGAACACAGCCTTGACTTACCAAATACATCTTCAAGCTCAATTCCTGCCAGGAAAGCAAAATACTCTGGCAGACGACCTAAGCAGAAATCTTATGGACCCGCACAAATGGAAACTGGATCCCACAAATCTTCAGCATGTTAACACAGAAATGGGGAAGCCCAGACATAGATCTATTTTTGCCTCTCCCCAAAACTATCAGTTGGACAAATTCTGCACAATAACTCATCACAAAAAAGCATGGAAAGTGGATGCTCTATCCTTCAGCTGGAAAAAACTATCAGTCTATGCCTTTCCCCCTCTGCTTCTACTCTCCAACGTCTTACTAAAAGTCAGACAGGAAAAAGCAAAAATGATTCTAATTGCTCCGGACTGGCCTCATCAACACTGGTACCCGCTTCTAAGGAATATGTCACACCTTCCTCCGTGGTACCTGCCTCAGACACCTCACCTATTGTCTCAGCACAACTATCAAATTCTGCACACTCAGCTCCAAACTCTGAATCTTGCAGCATGGCTAATCAACTAATTTTACCAACCACATCTCTCAATAAACCTGTGATGGATGTCATTTTGGAAGCCAGAAGGCCTAGTACTAGAAAATCTTATGCTGATAAATGGAAGAGATTCTGTGCTTGGAACCAAGCGCAAGAAATAAACACAGCAAAGCCCAGTATTCCTCAGATTTTACAATACTTAACTGAGATGCTTCACAAGGGCCTTTCTTTTTCTTCAATAAAAATCCATGCCTCTGCCATTTTGGCTCATTACAACACAGAGCCTCCCCTCTTTTCTCATCCCCTGCTAAAACAGTACCTCAGAGGGGCCAAAAATGTAAGGCCTTCCAAGAGAGCACCAACTCCTGCATGGGACCTCACTTTTGTGCTGGAAAAAGTCACCCTACCTCCTTTTGAACCAGCAGCTACTGCGGATATAAAATTTCTTTCTTGGAAGACAGCTTTTCTTTTGGCAATCACTTCAACTAGAAGGGTTTCAGAACTACAGGCTCTCATGGCAGTGGAGCCTTAAATTATTTTTTACCCGGACAAGGTTGCCCTCAGGACCAGTCCTTCTTTTATGCCTAAGGTGGTATCCAGTGTGGCTCTTAACCAGACCATTCACCTGCCAACTTTCTTCCCAAATCCGCAGAACAAGGGGGAGTGGATTCTGCATTCATTGGATGTACACAGACAACTAAGATTCTACTTAAACTAGACAAAATCTCTAAGAAAGTCTGAGCAACTACTGGTGACATTTGCTGCAGGATCAGAGGGGAAGGCTATATCAAAGCAGACTGTTTCTAAATGGATAAGCCATTGCATTCGTTTCTGCTACTTGCACCATGGTAAACCTGTGCCCAAGGGGATCAGATCCCACTCCACCAGGGCTGTCTCTACTTCAGCAGCTTTTCTCAGAGGGGTCCCTACCAGAGACATTCTAGAAGCTGCTACTTGGAGCTCAGTTCATACATTCACAAAGCATTATTATTTATCTCTCTTTTCTAAATCCAGGACAGGCTTTGCCACTGCAGTCCTGCAGGGCCTTATAGCTGCTCCTAATGCTGTTTAGTTCCATCCTCCCATCCATAGCTTTGGAATTCTACCCAAATGTAATGACTGCAACAGTGAAATGCAAAGAACATAGTACAGTTGTGTACACTTACCATAAATATAGATGTTCGAGTGCATTCACTGTTGCAGTCTGGATTACCCACCCGCCAGCCCCCTTTCTATACCTTTTCTTTCCTTTACTATACTCAAAAGCCTTTGTGGTGTATTTGCTTTTAGTTGAAGGTAAATTTTATGTTTCTAAAGTGCATTTATAATTTTACAGTTTTATATATATATAAAAGTCAATACTAAAAACAACCACATGCAGGAAAACTCCAGTTGATAAAAGTGTAATAATAAAACTTTTATTTGATGCTAGCACAGTAAGCGCTTTCACCTCTTCGGCTTTATCAAACTACAAAAGTGCTTAGGCTGTTGAATACATTTAAATACCATTAAATCCAATCCCATTGGTTCCTGCACACATTAGACATTCTGACATCATTACTAATCTGTAAAACTTTAAAACACTCTAAAAACATTAAAGCTATAGTATTTAAAAACTATTAATTCAAAACACATTTTAACATAGCATTTCTGAAGTACATACATTCCTAAAAAACATTTCATGAAAACATTTCATAAAAAGCACATGTACACCTTATATTCTATGGTCTATAAATTTGCACTCTATCATTAATTCCAGGAATTTATCGGCTCTAAGCCTAATAATCCATTTAAGTTCACATTCTAATAAATATGTCTATATCCCTCCTCTGGTATTTAAATGTATTCAACAGCCTAAGCACTTTTGTAGTTTGATAAAGCCGAAGAGGTGAAAGCGCTTACTGTGCTAGCATCAAATAAAAGTTTTATTATTACACTTTGGAGTGTTCTTTCGAACTGAATCAGTGTCGTGGTGTGAAGTTTAGACCTCCGTGGTGTGTATCAAATGAGAGTGGAAAAATTGTACCTCTCGCCTTTTCCTGCATGTGGTTGTTTTTAGTATTGACTTTTATATTCAAAGTTGTGGTGTGTTTGATTTGCTTTTTATATATATATATATATATATATATTTTTTTTTTGCTCCCCATTTGGGGGGCACCTGACATCTGGGGCAAGAAAAACTGATTAAAATGGTGTCGGCTGCATGTTTTATACCCCTGATGACCTGACGTAATGGAAGAGGAGACAGCAGCCGACGCAGGACCCAAGACGTTATTCAGGCCGACTGAAGGCAACCTGCCAGTAGATTACCCAAATGTAATGACTGCAACAGTGAATACACTCGAACATCTACATTTATGGTAAGTGTACACAACTGTACTTTTCATCTATTCCCTCAGGAATGAACCTATGCCTAAAGTTAAAGCTCACTCCACTAGATCTATGGCAACATCTGTAGCTTTCCGTTACAGGGCTTCCATGGATGACATTTACGCAGCTGCTGCTTGGGCTAAGCTTCATACCTTTATCAATCATTACAAATTGGACTTGGTCTCCAGAGGGAGAGCTGTCTTCAGTTCAATGGTACTCAGGAATGTTCTTCCATAAGGGCCGCCCATGGACCTTAAGGTAGCCTGGGATTCTGTCCCATCAGTGATGAATGGAAAGAAGATTAACAACATCAGATAAAGAAGTTATGTCTTACCATAATGTTCCATCTGTGTTGTTCATCTTTCATTCATCACTTCCCACCCTCCTTCCCCCTCCAAAGGCTCCTGGGGGATGCTTTGGGTCCAAGTGGTGTCTTAGAGTATTTGCGCAGAAGTGACCTCGACTTTTCTTCTCTGTCTCTAGCAAATTTGATCTGAGGTAACAGGGAGAAGGGCATTCTGGGTAGAAGCTTAGCTCGAACGTTTTTGGCTGGCGCGAGCTTGGTAAAAAGGCCGACTTGGTTCCGAGGGCTTGGAACCCAACCCATCAGTGATGAATAAAAGAAGATGAACAACACAGATGGAACGTTTGGTAAGACATAACTTCTTTTTATTATTCCATTCAGCAGTTCTATGGTCCTGTACAGAAAAAAAGCATGAACTAAAATTAATTTAATTGCAGTGTAAACTAAAATTTTATTTAATTAAATTAGATTTGCATCTTTTACAAAATGTAAAATTAATTTAATTGCAGTGTTAAGTCATAATTTTAATTAAGTTGATTAAATTACATTTATATGGTTTGTCTATTAGTCAGTTAAACTTCAAAACGTTCCAGTTCCCTGGACTAAAGTAGATGGCCATCCTGCTTGTCTTCCTTCTGCTGCCAGCCTCATGGCATGTGGTTCCTTCAGGCTGTGTAGCAGCTACATGATGGTCACTGACATTAAACCCGTACTACACATTTTACTTGTGAGAGATGCAAGGACTTAGAGAGCTTGGATACAACTCTCTTAAAAAGCACAGTCTTCAAAAATAGTTAATTCAAACACACTCTAAATTATCTTATGCTGAGGCTATAATTTAGTCCTTGCCTTAGCCACCTAGACCCATTAGGAACAGGTCTCAGTGAAAGCCGCACACTGCATCACCTATTGGTAATCTACAACAGAGTTATCAGGATGTAAATACTCTCAAGTCCACTACGCCAAACTATACTAAATAAAAATTTCCTTGTGATCAATGACTCTGTAGTCAGACATATTAATTCAATTTCTACTACATTAGACAAGAACAGGATGATGGTGAGATGTCTTTCACATCCCAGGATCTCGGACATCTCAAGGGCACCTAAAAAATACAAGCACAACATGGTGGTGGTGGTGCATGTGAGAAACCCAAAATATGAACTTTTTGAGATACAAATTCCACTAAATAGGACCAGTTATCAACTCATAGCCTGCTGCAGAACCTTCCATGTCCCCTTGAAAATCGTGTTAAGTTCCTAAATATACATATAGAACTTCCCTTAAGCAAAAGCTTCATTATTCTGGCAAACTTTATCTACTCTTCAATAAATTAGAACATTTACACTTTGAGTATAGGATATGCACAACAGTTCTTTGATATAATAAAAACTCTTTAGACTAGCTGTCCAAATAATCCACTAGAGGTTAAACTACCCTAGACGATGTTCTTACAAATACAGTACCATATATATTATTCCCCTGGTGTCTTCCTCCCAGTTAAGTCTGCTCATAAACTGGTAAACTTTACCTTTAAAATCTCAAACCAAATGGACACTAATGTAATTCTGGGATTTGAAACAGAAATCTTCTTCATATGTACATGTAACAAAGTTACTCAAGACACTGATACAGCAAGTCGCCACACAAAAAGTCTATGCTCACATAGATGCCTGCGCAAATCTGGCAATCCAGACCAGTTCTAAATATAATAAGAAGTATCAGAGCAAACCATCTTGATGGTCCATATACATAAATAAACTATAAAACAAAAATAAAAAAAATCTTTAAAGTATGCAGCAGACCTAACGACCTCCCCAATCAAGGTTGACAGTAAGGAATTGTAAAATAATTAAAAAATACCAGAGGAGGTCCAAGGCAACCCATGAACTCAGGCCAGCATCAAAAGTTAAGGATAATTGCCAATCTGTATTTCGATACATCAGGAAACTAAACAATAGCACCCAACATTACTCAGAACTTAGTCAAAATGGCACTACATACTCAGATGCAATGGCCATTGCCAACATACTATTAAACAAATTCAGTGCAAACTTCACCCCAGAGATGATTAATCAAAGCCCACATATTCCCAAAGATATCAGCCCCCAATCATAACTAAAGAACACATACTGAAGGTGCTTTCCAAGACTAAAGGTATATCCTCCATGGGACCTGTTAATATACCTGGCTGCTTAATAAATAGTAAGAAAAAGTGATTGTCAGAACCACTTCTTAAACTATTCCACCTGAACCTAGCCACTGGCTTTGTCCCTGATATCCGGCACATAACATTTGTGATGCCACTTCACAAGGGTGACACCACCACTGACCCCTGAAATTGTAGGCCCACTCAGATTGACAGATCTCATCTACAAAACTGTGGAACATATCACAACTGATCTGCTTCAGTATGGTATAAAAAATCTTTTCACACTAGATCTGCAGCAGTTTAGCTTTGTTTATGGTAGATCCTGTTTAATAAATGTAGTTAACTTCTTTGAAAGTGTAACACAGGCTGTTGGCAATAATCGTGCTAAACACATAGCTTAGTCCAACCTGGCCAAAGCATTTGATATTATTCCTCTTACTAACATAATAAATGAGATAAACATGCCTCAGACGGATCCCTATGTAGTAAAGATAGAGAGCAAATTGGAGAAAAGGTAGAACCCAAGCAGTGAGGGCAGCAGGTGCTTCCTCACACAATATGAAGGTGTCGGTGATGCTCTGCAGGGTACAGTCCGGAGACCTCTATTGTTTGGATCTACCACAAAACAGCCAAAGTTTGAGAATTGGTGTGGAATGGTAGTAGGGATCAGTCTGGAAGAATAAGATAAAGCTGCTGATGTCCTGTTCTGAGGGAGGACACAAGGGAGGAAACCACTGCTTCTGCAGCCTCTAGTGGACAGCAGAAGCCTTGCATGCAGCCTACTTAAATATTGGGTGTCAGCAACCTTGTGACATCATCACACACATTGCTTCCGCAAATAAGAACTTAAAGTGGCCACAACATTTATGAACTGTTTTGGTGCTGCAGTCCACGGCACCCCATCAAGGAGTCAGTTACCATTAAGTGAGTACTGAGAGGTCAGATATGCAAAGAGTAAGGAGACAACCCACCAAAGGTTTACATCTGTGGGCCACTGGTGAGTGTCTGTCGAGAGTTCTAGGCCTGAGTGGTCACAGCATCAAAGGAAACGATGGAAGGCTAAGCAGACGGAGAGGGATGAGGGGCACTAACAATGCGCAGACGGAGAGGGATGAGGGGCACTAACAATGTGCAGACGGGGAGGGATGAGGGGCACTAACAATGCGCAGACGGAGAGGGATGAGGGGCACTAACAATGCGCAGATGGAGAGGGATGAGGGGCACTAACAATGCTTACTTTTGAAGTGGGCACTGAAAAATGTGTACTTCAAGATTTGGGAATCTCTCATTTAGTGGAGAGTTTCAAGCATGGTTATTTTCCATTCCTGTCTTGGAGCTGCTTTTCAGTAGAAAGTCTGAATTTTCTGAAACACCAGGAGTTTACTGACTTCAGAAAATAAAACTCATTTGAAAAGGATAATGTGCTATGGCTTTCCTTAGGAAAAGAGCAACAAAATACAGCTGTGATGTGAATGTTGCCTTGCTGGCATCATATAGTTTCCTTAGCGTTTGCTTCTGAGATAACGTTTACACATATAAGAATCCAGAGAGAGAGCTTTTAAATGGGATTTGTTTATTTGTTCTAACTTTATTTATTTTACTATCTGGTAACCAAATACATTAATTGTAACCAGAGACCCTGGCCTTTTTCAAAGGTAATTTGTTCAGTGCAATGATATTAAATAACTAGAAAATCATGCTGCATATGCAGTTAAGGGTTGATGGAATTGAAACTGCAGTCTCAACTTTTGTAGCTTTTTAAATTGATATCTATTCCACTGCCTGTCTTTTTAAATTGATACCTATTCCACTGCCTGTCTTTTTAAATTGATATCTATTCCACTGCCTGTCTTTTTAAATTGATATCTATTCCACTGCCTGTCTTTTTAAATTGATATCTATTCCACTGCCCGTTCTTGCAGATAATTATGCAAAAGTAGATCTACAGCTTGTACACTGGTGACTTCAGTTCAACACTTAGTGGTTTCAAAAGAAAGCAAGTTTTCTAAGCTGCATGGTTTTAGTGTAGTGTTTAATTGTTCAAACTGTGTCAGTGTAATAAAGGACATTTTTCTTGGTTATATAAATGTTTCTGTTTGCATTTTACTTACTCTGGTAACCTTAATCTTGCAATATCACTCACAATAGTCAGAACATTGTGAATTGCTGCAGGATCTGAGCCATATATATATATATATATATATATATATATATATATATATATATATATATATATATATATATATATATATATATATATATATATATATATATATATATATATATTGTTTGTTTGTTTGTGTCTTTCGGCTTTTCCTGGTTAGGGGTCACCACAGCAGAACTCCGGTCCGCTAATGATTGGCAGTTGATTTTTACATACCGGCTTGCCAGGCCTGGTGCACAACCTTCAATGAAGGTATGCCCATTCACGCATGTCTCCACGCAGAAGGCGCTCTAGCTGAGAATTGAACCGGACAGCATCTTACTGTGAGGCGACAATGCTACCGCAGCACCACCACCGTGATATTTATATACATACCCAAAACTACACAATCACGAAGCCCCTAAAGCCCGAAACCGCAAAACCGCGAAATTCAAACTCCTAACACTTGCAAACACCATTACAACACACACGCACACAAGTAAACAACCACACATGCCCACCCTTATTATATGTAGGGGGGCAAGCGCCCCACCCCCCTCATGTGGGGGTCTGCACCCCCCACACCCCCCTACTTAAATATTCTAACTCCAAGGTCGCACTACACACACACACACACACACACACACACACACAAAACACCTTCGCACAAACTACATTCCTCTCGCACACACACATCACAGTAACAACACACACTAACACACACAACAGCCCCAACCCAACACCCTTAAACATAAACACTTACCTGAGTCCATGAACACATCGCAACACCAGAACCACTAATTCAAAATCTCCCGCATTCGAGATTTTGAATTTCACGCTTCTGTGGTTGCGATCTTCTGATCCGTCCAATTTATGAACTCGAAATACTAAAATTTGAGAATGTTAAGTTGTCAATCTCGCCTTCATTCTTGCTGGAAGACTTGGCACTTGCTTTAGCTCGAGAACTCCTTTTACCAGCTCGAGGCAACCCTATATCCCATGATGCAAGGCGGAACTACCCCAGATCTCGTTTGCCGCTTAGCGAAAGAGGTCTCCTTTGCCAGCTGAGGTAAGTTTTTTCTTAGTCAAGTAAGAAAAAGTGTAGTTAGGGGTTTATTTTTCCCTGTTAGTGTTAGTGTAGTCTGTAATTAGTTACAGCCCACCCTATTCCCTATTTTTCAACCTTTTTATAAATTTTTTATAAGTTTTGTCTAAAGTAGTTTAGTCAGGCCTAGTCCCTTTCTGTTATCCCTTCCTGTGTGCTTGTGTAAGGGATTAATTTGTGTGTTTGTTGGGACTGTTTGTGTTCTATCCTTCTAGGATGTCTAAAGAAGGCAAGGTCTCAGGCTTCAAGAAGTGTGACCAGTGCTGTCAGAAAATGTCTCTGACAGACGGTCACACTTCTTGTGTTTATTGCCTGGGGCCTTTGCACCTGCAGGACTCCTGTGCTGTGTCATGCTTTTAGCCAGAGAGTCCTGCAGGAAAGGAGGAACAAACTAATCCTCCGAGGTTTACTTAAACCTGAAGGTTCTCCTCCTAAATCAGGGTCAGGAAAACATCTTAAGCCACCGAAGGTTCAGGCTACAGTGTCCAAGCCTCCTCCGGTGGCTCCGGCCCGTCGGAGCCGATATCGCCCGGCTGGAGTCGATACTTCTTCTACTGAGTAGTGGGTTCGGTGCGGCCGGCTCCGATACCCTGACTACTGTGGCCTTGTCGGCTCGGCTGGAGCCGACACTTTATCCAGCATCGGAGCCGAAATCCTCGGCTCCATCCGAGTTCTAGGGACTTCGGCCCGATGACTTCGACCCGAAGAGATCTCGGTCCCCTCTATTATGAGTATCCATTGGCTCCGGGATCTCCTCTTTGTCGGAGCGAGCCATCGGAGCCGATCTTGAGATCTTCCAGGCTGTCTGACCACGACTTGGAGAGGGTGGTAAGCAGGCTGTTGAAGTCTCAGGCACTGGCCCAAATGCTCCATAGCCCGTCTCAACAGACTTGGCTATAGCCCCAATTCTTGAACTTCCTCCTCCGACTCCACACCAGAGTTCGGAGCCGAGCTCTTGGGACAGCGACTGTTTGATGCGGAGCCGATACATCCTTCGGCTCCATCGTCCTCGGCTCCGATCTCCTCCTTGAGACCTTCCTTGGAGGGATCCGGTCGCCGGGTTTCCACTGTCGGCTCCGAGGGGCTAGTGGCATCGGACCCTTGTCCGACCCGCTCTCCCTCTCGGGGCTTCGGCTTTGGTAAGCTCGGCGCCGACATCGGCCTCGAGCCTTCTCTCTCCTTGGAGCCGACCATTCCTGTTTCTTTGAGCGGTGTGTTCCGGTCTCGGGGAGAGGAGCCTTTGAGGTGATGAGGAGTGTCCTGGCCTCTGAGCCTGGTCAACGGTCTATCCCTCTAGCTCCTCCCTCATCAGTGCCTGCAGATGCCTCTTGCCAGCCTCTTGCCCTCAGGCCCAGGGATCCATCGCCCCAGGTTTCCCCACTGGGAATTTCCTCCTCTTCCGAGGTTTCTCCTGACCCTGCAGGGGAACCCCTCGGAAGAGGACGTAAGAGGAAACACACAGACTCCCTTGAGTCTACTCCATCTGATACCGACTTAGATGAGTCGGAGTGTTCCCCACGCTCCTCCTCTGAGCATGTCTCCTTTTCATACATCCTTGAGCTCCTCAAACAGAGGGGAATTGGCCTCCATTGCCCCCTCCGAGGATGAGTCGGTATACCTGGTGGCTTTTGGATCCCGCCCCTCCACCTCCTGGGTGTCTCCGCCTTCGACCCACTCATGCAGGTAGTGGCTCGAAGGCGGGGCTCCAGATTCTGTGGAACCTGTCCCCAGGAGACCATCCAAGTTGATTACAGCACCGTCGGATAAACAGTTCCTTTCCAAAGGTGTCTCTGTGGATGCTATGGTGCTGGCGGCGCCACTAAGAAGGAACTGGCGGATCCTTCAGTACCTGTCCATCCTCCTAATAAGGATTCTAGGACCATGGACAGGTATGGAAAGCGGATGTTTTCTTCAGAGACCTTTGCTATGCTCGCTGAATTACCTTTGTCACTTCACCAGGCTTCAACGAGATATTCTCAAAGAACTGGGTGAAGTAGTCCAGGATCCTTCTGCTGCTGGGGCTCAGGAAAGATTGCCTCACAGCTTGCTATCCTGAATTCCATATCTAACTCCTCTATGCGGCTCATATCTTATGCAGCCGATGGAGCGAGCAGGGCCGCAGGCACAGGAGTTGCTCTTAGACGCCAAGCCTGGATGCGGCTGTGTAATTTTATGGACCCCTTTAAGGCGTCCTTCACTAATACCCCCTTTGATGGTTCGGCTTTGTTCGGCCTCAAGTGAAGGATACCTTGACCAGGTGTGAGCAGGACGGTAAGACTCTTTCTGCCGTTGGAGTCCAGTTTTCCACTCCTTCTAGACCATATCCCAAGGGTCAGAAAGGGGAAGATGTGGTTCCGTAAAGTCCAAGGAGCTACACCGGACACACGTGGTCAGTTTACCCCCAGAGGCAGAGGGGTAACAATAGACGCCCTAGAGGCAGGGGGTCCTCAGAACCAGGGCAACAGGGAGTCTCTTCCTGAGAAGCCCTTTCAGCATCCCTGAGGTGTTGCCCGACTGTCCACCCTTGGAGGCAGTCGGGGAAGGATTTCACTGTACCCAGTAGCCTGGCAATCCCTATCCCAAGAGAAGTGGGTACAGTCGATTATATCCGAGGGTTACAAGATCCCTTCGTAAGGTTTCCGTACCTCTACAATCCCTTCCAGACATCTCACCCAGTCAAAGGGATTTGGCAAAACAGGAGGTTTCAAAACTCCTAGAAAAAGAGCCGTCCAGACAGTGCCGCAGACCAAGTAGGATCCGGCGTCTACTCAAGATTCTTTTGGTCCCCAAAAGGACGGGAGAGTGGAGACCAATATTAGACCTCAGCAATCTGAACAGATTTGTCAAAAAGGCAAGATTCCGGATGGTCACGCTTCAGTCCATTCTGCCCTTTCTGGGCAAGGACAACTGGATGTGCTCTATAGACCTTCAGGATGCACTATCACATAAAGATTCACAGGCGCTCCAGGAGGTTTCTCCGCTTTCAGCTAGGGACCAGTCATTACCAATTCAGAGCCCTGCCCTTTGGCCTCACTTCAGCCCCCAGAGTGTTTACCAAATGCATGGCAGTGGTCACAGCTCACCTGAGACGTCGAGGATTCCAGGTGTTTCCTTATTTGGACGACTGGCTCCTCTCCGCCACCACCAAGTGTCAGCTTCTTCAGTCCAGAGACTACACCCTACAGCTTTGCAAGAATCTGGGAATTTCAGTAAATTTCGTAAAATCTTCTCTGCTGCCTTGCCAATCTATCACCTTTATAGGCGCAGAGTTAAATACCGTCAAAATGTTAGCCAGACTAACAGATCAAAGAATTCTGGACATCCAAAAATTTGTTCAGCTTCTGTTACAAAGCAAAAAGATTAAAGCCAGGTTTGTCCTGAAAGTTCTAGGTCTAATGGCTGCGGCCATTGTTCTTCTACCACTGGCTCGCTTTCACATGCGTCTCCTACAGTGGATGCTTTTCACACAGTGGTCGTATCACGATCTTCCGATGAGACACGAGATCTTAGTGACACAGTCTTGCAGGGCTCATCTGGGCTGGTGGATATCCTCCCCTCTTCTTCATCAGGGCCGACCCTTTGTTCCCCCTCCTCCAGTTGCCACAGTCACCACGGATGCCTCCCTGATCGGGTGGGGGGGGCATTATCAGGGCAGGATGGTCCACGGTACGTGGCAACCCATAGAATACCATCTGCACATAAATGTCCTGGAGATGAGAGCAGTGCTTTTAACGTTGCAAGCCCTCGACGACTTTCTTCCCACGGGGACTATTGCAGTACAGACGGACAACATGTCCGTGGTCTGGTACATCAACCAACAGGGCGGAACCAGGTCCTATCCCTTATGTCGAGAAGCTCTCAGACTTTGGCAATGGGCGATCTCTTCTCAGCGGTTTCTGATAGCAACGCACATCCCCGGCAGGTCCAACCTATTGGCGGACAGGCTAAGCAGATCTATTCTGATGCCTCACGAGTGGTCTCTCAATCAATCTGTGGTGGATCAGATTTTTCTGAAGTGGGGCACTCCTTGTTGCATCTTCGCTACCCTCAAAACAACAAGTGCCCAGACTATTTCACTCTATTTCCTTCCAGGCCAACCCCTGAGAGACTCTCTAACCCAGGATTGGCCGGGGACTTCTTTATGCTTTTCCTCCTTTTCCATTGATTCCACAAGTCATTCAGAAAGCCACCGTTTTGAGAGCCAAATTGATCCTCATTGCTCCCTTTGGCCTCGACAGATTTGGTTTCCGTCTCTGCATCGTCACCTTCTGGTGCAGCCCTGGCATCTGGACCCAGTTCGGATCTTTTGATCCACCAGTCGGGTCAGCAGCACCGGGCCGCTCATTCTCTCAACCTCACTGCTTGGTTGCTCCACTTCCTTCCCTAGCCAGGCTACCAATGATTTCTGACTCAGTCAGAGACATTTTAGTGTCTTCTTTGAAGTCGTCCACTAGGACTATATATGCTAGCAAGTGGCGACGGTTTTCGATTTGGGCAAACTCCAGAAATATTGATCCTTTTACTGCTCCTTACATTCTGTTTTAGATTTCTAGCTGGAGGTTTTTCATTCTTGATCCTCGTCATCTACAGTCAAAGTACAACTGGCTGCCATTTCCAAGTATCATGTTGGCTTGCATGACAATAACATCATGTCTCATAGATTATGCAAGGCCTTTTTGAGAGGAGTTTTCTCCTAAAACCACCTATAAAGCATCCTCCTCCGCAATGGGATCTAAACTTAATGTTAGCATCCTTGATACTACCTCCTTTCGAACCGTCTGCTTCATGTTCTTTGAAGTTATTGACATGGAAAACTATATTTTTACTGGCTGTCACTTCTGCTAGAAGGGTTTCGAGATTCAAGCTCTCTGTATTCGTTCACCTTATTTGGTTTTCCATAAGGACAGGTATCGTTAAGAACTAACCCTTCCTTTCTCCCCAAGGTTGTATCTCAAACCAATATTAACCAATCTATAGAATTACCAGTCTTTTTCCCTAACTATTCTGACAGAGCTGAACAGAAATTGCATTTTTGGATGTCCATCGTCAGCTCAGGTACTACTTGCATAGGACTAAACAAATTAGAAAATCGGACCAATTGTTTGTCTCTTATGCAGAAAACAGGTTAGGTCTTCCAGTTTCTAAAGTGACCTTATCCAGATGGTTGACTTCCACCATTTCCTATGTGTAATCTCTCAGAGGCAAACAACTACCTTCTAAGCCAAAAGCACACTCGACCAGGAGTCTATCCACTTCTGCAGCTTTTCAGGATAGACTTCCCATTGATACCATTTGTGCAGCAGCTACTTGGGCCACGCCTCATACCTTTGTTTCTCATTACAAGTTGGATTTGGCCTCCAGAGATAGGACCAGTTTTGGTTCCACAGTTCTCAAGAGTCTGTTCCATTGAGCCACCCGGGATACAGGTGCTAGGGACGGTCCCATCCAGCAAGAATGAAGGCGAGATTGACAACTTAACATTTAGAAGTTATGTACCTACCATAACGTTCCATGTTAGTTGTCTTCTCTCGCCTTCTTGTGCCCTCACTCCTTCGCCCTGGCCTGGACAGATCTTGAAGAGTTCCTATCAGTTTGTTTCCTCTGGATCTTTGTTATGAGGACTTCTTTTAGGAAACTTTGTTCCTATTTTGGTTAGGATAACCTTTAGCAGGGTAAGTTAGCTGCCAAACGAGATCTGAGGTAGTTCCGCCTTGCATCATGGGATATAGGGTTGCCTCGAGCTGGTAAAAGGAGTTCTCGAGCTAAAGCAGTGCGAGTCGGAGCCGAGGATCGGCTCCGAACCCATCCAGCAAGAAAGAAGGCGAGAGAAGACAACTAACATGGAACGTTATGGTAGGTACATAACTTCTAATTTTAGCATTTCAAGCTTATAAATAGATAGATATATAGATGTATATATGTGTGTGCTTGTGTTTTGTGTGTGTGTGTGTGTGTGTGTGTGTGTGTGTGTGTGTGTGTGTGTGTGTGTGTGTGTGTATATGGATTCACTTCAGAAGCTCGAAATACTGAAATTTCAAATTCCAGTATTTCGAGCCCAAGAAGTTGAATCCACAAAACAACGAAAACTAAAAACTGCAAAATTCAAAACCTTGAATACCGGAGGTTATGAATTTCACGGTTTTACTACACATGCACACACACACACACACACACACCATTACTCTACTACATGCACCCCCCCACACCGCCCCCTACTTAAATATTCTCACTCTGAGGTTGCACTACATACAAACACACACAAAACACCACCACACAAGCTACATTCTCCTCGCACACGCACTTCACAGCAACAAATACACTAACACACACCACAGCCCCTACCCAAACCCTTTAACACACACACACACACACACACATTTACCTGAATACATGACCACAGCGGAACTTTAAGAAGCGCGAAATTCAAAACCTCCGATATTCGAGATTTTGAATTTCGCTCTTCTAAACTTTCGCTATTATGTGATTTCGGCTTCTTGGGTTTGAAATACTGAAATTCGAGATTTCAGTATTTTGAGCTTCTGAAGTGAACCCATATATATATATATATATATATATATATATATAGTTTACTATCGAAATGTAAAAATGAAAAAAAAAAATGGTACTAATCAATGAATTGTTTCATTGAAAGTACAAATAACCTAATGGCCCTATTGTTGAAAAACAGCTGTTAATGCCGAAAATGTCGACAGTGACATTTTACGGCGTTAACAGCAATGCCACCCTTGCCGTAACTCCCTAACCCCTACACCTAACATCCTGTTTATGCAGAGGGGGCAAGGCCCCCTGCACACCCCCCGTAACTTAATATTCCAACACTGAAATCGCACTACAATGAGGAAAGGGATGTAGTTCCCTAACTGCACTGTACTGCGATCTCTGTACATAATCGAACGTTATATTTGTGAATGCACAATCCATTCACAAATATAACATTTGCTCATATAATCCCACACATATGAAGTATTCGAACATCTGTAGTTTGAATACTTCATAGCCGCAATTGCACAGGAAATTCTCGGTCTATATTAGATGAGCGAAAGTTCATCTTAGCTAATGCTCACTTGAGCGTAATATCCAGATAATTGAACCACAATTGTAAGATTGGTAAAAACCGAGAAATTCGGGACGGTTGGGAGGTCTGTCCACGGTACGTGGCAACCCATAGAATACCATCTGCACATAAATGTCCTGGAGATGAGAGCAGTGCTTTTAACGTTGCAAGCCCTCGACGACTTTCTTCCCACGGGGACTATTGCAGTACAGACGGACAACATGTCCGTGGTCTGGTACATCAACAAACAGGGCGGAACCAGGTCCTATCCCTTATGTCGAGAAGCTCTCAGACTTTGGCAATGGGCGATCTCTTCTCAGCGGTTTCTGATAGCAACGCACATCCCCGGCAGGTCCAACCTATTGGCGGACAGGCTAAGCAGATCTATTCTGATGCCTCACGAGTGGTCTCTCAATCAATCTGTGGTGGATCAGATTTTTCTGAAGTGGGGCACTCCTTGTTGCGATCTTTTAGCTACCCCACAAAACAACAAGTGTCCAGACTATTTCACTCTATCTCCCCTTCCAGGCCAACACCTGAGGCACTCTCTAACCCAGGATTGGCGCGGGAACTTCTTTATGCTTTTCCTCCTTTTCCATTGATTCCACAAGTCATTCAGAAAGCCACCGTTTTGAGAGCCAAATTGATCCTCATTGCTCCCTTTTGGCCTCTACAGATTTGGTTTCCGTCTCTGCATCGTCACCTTCTGGTGCAGCCCTGGCATCTGGACCCAGTTCCGGATCTTTTGATCCACCAGTCGGGTCAGCAGCACCGGGCCGTTCATTCTCTCAACCTCACTGCTTGGTTGCTCCACTTCCTTCCTAGCCAGGCTACCAATGATTTCTGACTCAGTCAGAGACATTTTAGTGTCTTCTTTGAAGTCGTCCACTAGGACTATATATGCTAGCAAGTGGCGGTTTTCAATTTGGGCAAACTCCAGAAATATTGATCCTTTTACTGCTCCGTACATTCTGTTTTAGATTTCCTAGTGGAGGTTTTCATTCGGGATCCTCGTCATCTACAGTCAAAGTACAACTGGCTGCCATTTCCAAGTATCATGTTGGCTTGCATGACAATAACATCATGTCTCATAGATTATGCAAGGCCTTTTTGAGAGGAGTTTTTCTCCTAAAACCACCTATAAAGCATCCTCCTCCACAATGGGATCTAAACTTAATGTTAGCATCCTTGATACTACCTCCTTTCGAACCGTCTGCTTCATGTTCTTTGAAGTTATTGACATGGAAAACTATATTTTTACTGGCTGTCACTTCTGCTAGAAGGGTTTCCGAGATTCAAGCTCTCTGTATTCGTTCACCTTATTTGGTTTTCCATAAGGACAGGGTATCGTTAAGAACTAACCCTTCCTTTCTCCCCAAGGTTGTATCTCAAACCAATATTAACCAATCTATAGAATTACCAGTCTTTTTCTCTAACTATTCTGACAGAGCTGAACAGAAATTGCATTTTTTGGATGTCCATCGTCAGCTCAGGTACTACTTGCATAGGACTAAACAAATTAGAAAATCGGACCAATTGTTTGTCTCTTATGCAGAAAACAGGTTAGGTCTTCCAGTTTCTAAAGTGACCTTATCCAGATGGTTGACTTCCACCATTTCCTATGTGTACTCTCTCAGAGGCAAACAACTACCTTCTAAGCCAAAAGCACACTCGACCAGGAGTCTATCCACTTCTGCAGCTTTTCAGGATAGACTTCCCATTGATACCATTTGTGCAGCAGCTACTTGGGCCACGCCTCATACCTTTGTTTCTCATTACAAGTTGGATTTGGCCTCCAGAGATAGGACCAGTTTTGGTTCCACAGTTCTCAAGAGTCTGTTCCATTGAGCCACCGGGATACAGGTGCTAGGAATAGCGATCCCATCCATCAAGAATGCAGTGAGATTGACAACTTAACATTTAGAAGTTATGTACCTACCATAACGTTCCATGTTAGTTGTCTTCTCGCCTTCTTTCTGCCCCTCCCTCCTTCCCCTGGCCTGGACAGATCTTGAAGAGTTCCTATCAGTTTGTTTCCTCTGGATCTTTGTTATGAGGACTTCTTTTAGGAAACTTTGTTCCTATTTTGGTTAGGATAACCTTTAGCAGGGTAAGTTAGCTGCCAAACGAGATCTGAGGTAGTTCCGCCTTGCATCATGGGATATAGGGTTGCCTCGAGCTGGTAAAAGGAGTTCTCGAGCTAAAGCAAGTGCCGAGTCGGAGCCGAGGATCGGCTCCGAACCCATCCAGCAAGAAAGAAGGCGGGAGAAGACAACTAACATGGAACGTTATGGTAGGTACATAACTTCTAATTTTAGCATTTCAAGCTTATAAATAGATAGATATATAGATGTATATATGTGTGTGCGTGTGTTGTGTGTGTGTGTGTGTGTGTGTGTGTGTGTGTGTGTGTGTGTGTGTGTGTGTGTGTGTGTATATGGATTCACTTCAGAAGCTCGAAATACTGAAATTTCGAATTCCAGTATTTCGAGCCCAAGAAGTTGAATCCACAAAACAACGAAAACTAAAAACTTCAAAATTCAAAACCTTGAATACCGGAGGTTATGAATTTCATGGTTTTACTACACATGCACACACACACACACACACACACACCATTCCTCTACTACATGCACCCCCCCACACCGCCCCCTACTTAAATATTCTCACTCTGAGGTTGCACTACATACAAACACACACAAAACACCACCACACAAGCTACATTCTCCTCGCACACGCACATCACAGCAACAAATACACTAACACACACCACAGCCCCTACCCAAACCCTTTAACACACACACACACACATTTACCTGAATACATGACCACAGCGGAACTTTAAGAAGCGCGAAATTCAAAACCTCCGGTATTCGAGATTTTGAATTTCGCTCTTCTAAACTTTCGCTATTATGTGATTTCGGCTTCTTGGGTTTGAAATACTGAAATTCGAGATTTCAGTATTTTGAGCTTCTGAAGTGAACCCATATATATATATATATATATATATATATATATATATAGTTTACTATCGAAATGTAAAAATGAAAAAAAAAAAACGGTACTAATCAATGAATTGTTTCATTGAAAGTACAAATAACCTAATGGCCCTATTGTTGAAAAACAGCTGTTAATGCCGAAAATGTCGACAGTGACATTTTACGGCGTTAACAGCAATGCCACCCTTGCCGTAACTCCCTAACCCCTACACCTAACATCCTGTTTATGCAGAGGGGGCAAGGCCCCCTGCACACCCCCCGTAACTTAATATTCCAACTCTGAAATCGCACTACAGTGAGGAAAGGGATGTAGTTCCCTAACTGCACTGTACTGCGATCTCTGTACATAATCGAACGTTATATTTGTGAATGCACAATCCATTCACAAATATAACATTTGCTCATGTAACCTGCACACATATGAAGTATTCGAACATCTGTAGTTTGAATACTTCATAGCCGTGCAATTGCACAGGGAAATTTCGGGTCTATATTAGATGAGCGAAAGTTCATCTTAGCGAATGCTCACTTGAACGAATATCCAGATACTCGAAACCACAATTGCAAGATTGCAGTACAGTGAAGATGGGAATATTTGCCCTTTCCTCACTGTAGTGCGATCTCGGAGTTGGAATATATATTGTTTAATTTCATTGTTTCATTGAAAAGTGTTTCATTGTTTATCTTGTTAAAGTGGAATTTTTATATGGAAGATTTGAAATGTGTGCAGCACTTTAAATATTTTGGCACCTTTACGAAAGGATTTATTTAAATAAGGTTGAATACAATGTATTTTGTTTTTCCACTTGAAAAAGCCCTGCATTTGAGTCAGGGTGAAAGCGCTTGTGATATCCGAATAAAAATTTGACTGCCATCCTTGTTCTTGCCTTGACCGTTTTTCTGGATTGGAGTGTGTCAGTTTTCTAAGTTCCAGTGCACTTTTAATTGAACAGTAGTAGTTTAGTCCAGGCTTCCTAAAAGAGTTCAGCTTTAATTGCCACATGAGTTCATGTTTCTCCAGAATATTCGGGATGTCTCCTTCAAGATCACCCATGTTTATGCGATCCAGGATCTGGAACTTAAAACCTGTGTCTTTTATGAAGAGAAAGGTGTTTGGCTAGTGCATTATTTTTACACCCAGAACAGATCTCTGACAAATGACATGAAATCATATGCTTGAGTTTATTTACAGTCTTGCCCACATAGAATGCATCACATTCATTGCACTGTGCCCTGTAAATTACTTTTGTAGTGTTACAGTCACCCTCTGCACTGGTCTTAATGATTTCCTTTAAATAAGGGCAATAAAATCTAGCTAATCACAAATTACCACAGAGATGGAATCATTTTTAAGAAACCTGAACAACTTAGAGAATTATTTTCTAGTGAGAAGCTATGGAAGTCAGATGCTAAAAAACATCCTGGAACCCACTATAGAACTGAAAAGGACTGAAGCACCTTCACTCAATCTCCCCAGAAGGAGAATATTAAGAAATTCCACAGAGAATAACAAATGCAAAAATAGCTGCATCCTGACATACACTTTGGATTATCACAGTATCAAAAATGTTATTGAAGAAAACTGGGACACTGTCACAGGAAACCCTTTTTTGATTAACATCTTAGGTGAAACCCCATCCTTTGTTCATAGGAAGGCCAGGAACATTAGAAGTTTTGTTGAATTTAAACCTAGACCATATGAGAAAAGCACTAGATGTGAAACTAATTGTACACTTTGTATATTTATACAGCAAGGTGATATATATATATATATATATATATATATATATATATATATATATATATATATATATATATATTTTATAGATAGTTTTTAGAGTTCTTGTACACAGACCTGAAGAAGTCTAGAAGGACTAAAGTGATCTTTGTTAACAATAGGTTATGAAAATAGATTATGATTTTTACAATTGATTTTTTACATGCAAAATGTATATGTATATATTTATATATATTTTTTGATTGCCAAATGGACTAAGGTTGATATATTTCCAGCCATGTAGTATATTGTCTTGGATAAAATCACAGACTTATTTAGAGGTACCACATCATTATAAATTTTATTTGAAGTACATAAGGGTTATATTATTATGATAGCTACTAAGTAGGGCAGGACCATCTCGAATGTCACACTGATGGGGGAAGGGATGTGAATTTAACATGTGTACCAATAACACTTTGTTTTACAGCACAATAAACCACTCCCTTGCCTGATAAAAAGTATATATATATATATATATATATATATATATATATATATATATATAGTTAGAAAGCTTGTGAGGAAACTATTACTCTGTTTTTGTTTTACTTGGATCGCTTGTCTGTGTACTTAATAAAGGATTTTCGAGTGGAAACAGACTGCCTGCCTTGCTTGGATTACTTTTGAATACTTAGTAATTCTGTACAAATATATATATATATATATATATATATATATATATATATATATATATATATTTTTTTTTTACTTAAGACGAGTTTAAGTTCACTACTTCTACTACTATTGTCTGATCTGATTAATATACAGTGATTAGAGATGTATGGGCTGAAAATCTTCCACACAGAGAAGTTTCTTACACTGTTTTCTTTTTGGACCCATTACACTTGTTTAGTGGGTTGTTTTGAGACTTCAGGGATACCATGGGGATTACTTGTTTTTTTTACTTCTATATTTCCTAACCTTATGCATTTTAATTTCTCTGTCTCGGAGTGTGAATTGTATGCATTGTAAACTGTCTGTAACTGGAGCTTTTCTCCTTGGGTCTCCACTGAAAATGGACTTCTGGCCCAGCTGGACTAATCCAGGTAACAAATTTCAATAAATAAAATAAATATGTAAATGTTTACCAACACTAAGTAATGTTGACTATTCCACTCAAGTATGTCGGTGGCGACGGTTGACCAAGGTAGTTCAGGAATCTGGTTTAGCTGAAGTGGCTCTTTTTTGGAAATGCAGTTTAGTGCTATTGCAGACTGAACAAGATGATAGTACTTTATTGACATCTTTTGACAGAGAAGGCCAAAATACTAGTCTTCTTGCCCTTCTTTTGGCAGCTTCAAAACCTGGGTAGCTACAAAACCAAATCTGGATGTACTCATGTTGTAAGGAAGTAGGAACGACAGCTTTAGGACCTTTGAAAATTATACCATCTTCCGTCAACATCTCATCTCTGTAAGAAAAATAAGGTTGCGCTTCTGTTGCTACACAAGATTGCTTTGACGGCCATCCAGCATTGATGAAGTGGTTGAGCTTTTGCAAAATTGGATCAGTCTTTGTATGATCTCTTAGCTCATCAAGTCTTGTGGTAGAAAAATTATGCACTTCCATGACATCTAAGTCAAAATTCTCTGCATCAAGCTTTTCTGCGGTATACCTGGGTGATCTGGATAAGCTATCAGCCAGATAAAGAAGTTTGCCTTTAGTATAGACCATTTTGAAGTTGTACTTTTGTAATCTGAGCATAATTCTTTGTAGTCTTACTGGAGCTGTATGCATAAGCTTCTTTAAAATAGTGACTACAGGCTGATGATCAGTCTCAATCAGGATAGCTTAGCCATAAATATAATCATGCAACTTCGAGCATGTGATCATAATTGCCAAAAGTTCCTTCTCAGTTTAAGCATACTGCATCTCGGTTTGGGTAAGGGTTCTAGATGCATAGGCTACTGGTCTTCCCTCTTGAAAAATAACTGCACCTAGACCAATCTTTGAAGCATCACAGGAAAGAATCACTGGTTTGTGGATATCATAGTATCTTAATGTAGGTGGACTGCCAATTTTCTGTTTAAGGTCATCAAATGCTCTCTGGTGTTGTTCCAACCATGTCAGCTGTCTTAAGGGCGCTGATAATTCACTGAGGTCTGGTATAAATGTGCCCAAATAGTTAACCATACCAAGAAAACGCTGTAAGGCTTGGACATTGTCTGGAACTGACATCTCAAGAATGGCTGTTTGGAAGGATCTGGTCGTAAGCCTGAACTGGTAAACAAATGCCCTACATTAGTAATTTCTGGTAGCCTAAATTTACATTTCAGAGAATTGATATTTAGATTCACTTCACATGCTCTTTCCAGAACTTTCCTGAGGTTTCTATCATGCTCTGCTTCACCACTGCCTCCATCTAAAAAATTATCCACTATTATATCACATGGATAATCCAAAAATATTAGCTCCATTGCACACTGAAAGACTTCACTGGCAGAATTTATTCCAAAAGGCATTCTTAGAAATCTGTATCTACCAAATGGTGTGCTGAATGTAGTCAGTAGTGAAGATTTGCGATCTAGCATTACTTGCCAAAATGAACTCTTTGCATCTAAGACGGAAAAAACAGTGGCATTTGGCATGAGGGTAGCAACTTCCTCGATTGTATGCATGGGATGGTGGGGTCTCTGTAATGCTTTGAGTCTCTTGGGTCAATACATATTCTGATTTCATCTGAGCGACTACCATGGAAGACACCCATTCAGTTGGTACTGTACTGGACAAATCCCACCTTGCTGCACCATCTTATCTAAATGGACTTTGATTCTGTCCTGCATAGCTATCGTAACTCTTCTCGCTGGTCTGACCACTGGACTAACCTCTGGGTCTAATCATGGAGTGCACATCCAGAAGTTTACCTAGCTTGCCTTCAAAAACATCAGCATACCCTGAGAAAATAGCATCTGTGAAACTGGAACTAGGACATGTGCTTACATGATGGACTTCTTTGGTTACACAAAGCAGGTTCATTCTTAAACTGTCTCTGAGATGTAATAATGACTGCACAGGTCTTCTGACTACATAAAATTGCAAGCTGTAACTGTGCCCAGCTGAATAGCATGAAAGGGCTAATGAGCCTTCAGTTTGAATCTCTTCACCTCCATAAGCAACATGCTTCGCACAGTTGGCCACATTAAGTTGTTTACCAGCTCTTACTCTAGAAAATGTTTCTGTTGGCATGACATTGCACTTTGAACCAGTGTCCACCTTGAGCTCTGTGGGTATACCATTGATCAGGGTAGTACAAAACACTACTTTTTTGCCAACAAATCTACTGCATTAACATTTTCACCAACCACTGATACACCATGTACATAGAAAGTAGAGTTGCGGCTTTCTATATGATCAACTTGCTTTATGAGTAACCTTTCCTAATAAATGAATGAGGCTTGCTTGATTTACAAAGCTTTTGAAAGTGGTTCCATTTTTTTACACTTATAACATTGGTGACCAAATACTAAACACTTTTTTCTCTTTTTGTTTCATGATTGGCACCATAATTACAACAGTTAACAAGGAGACTTGACTTGGGTTTTGCTGACTCACCCTTATGCTGCACTGAGCATGTCTGCTTTACTGAGCTAATCTTAGAACTTACTGCAGGGGTATGGGCTCTCCCTGGAAATTCTGAAGGGGCTGCAGCTATCATGTGCTTGGGCCTGTTTCTGTTAGCCACGTGCTGCATGCTGTCTACACTTGCTCTACAGGATGTTGAAACCATGCTCTTATCACTTGCAAGCATATTTGTGTGCCTTTCTGTAAGCTTGTGTATTTGACAATTCCCTATGGCTTTGCTTAATGTTAAATCACTGTCTCGAAGCAAAATCGTTCTTATAGCAGCATTATTAACACCACACACAAGCGTGTCTTTTATCCACTTGTCTTTCATATCACCAAACCTGCATGTTTTAGCTTTGTTTCTCAAGTCAGTAATATAAGCTGCAAAAGTTTCTCCTGTCTTTTGGTCTGTTGTATAAAATAAGTACCTCTCCAGTGTAACATTTGTTTGGGGGTTACACATTTCTCTAAATTTATGCCTCAAGCACTCATGGTCATCCCTCGAGTCAGCTTGTACAACAATGTGGCGGTTTCCCCTTCCCCTGCATATACTGCTGGTGCATGGACAAATGAATGTTCTCTTTCAATTGCTTTTGACCCAGCTAGATTAAACAGAATAAATATACTTGTATGTGCATCTTTGTCAGAAAAAGCTGCTTGTATGAAAATATCGTATTCCTGATCTAATACTATCCAATTCTCTGCAATATTATGATCAAACTCAAGTGGACTGGGTCTGCAAAATGCCTCTGTCATGCCAGCACACAATAATAAACACCCTTGGAATTATGGGTCTATATTAGATCAGCGAACTCTTAAAAAAGCGAACGCTGATTGATCAAACTTAATTAAGCGAATGTTCAAAATATCGAAGCAACAGAAACCTGAATTTTTTCCTAGGGAAAGAATTTGGTTGTCCGTTTCTGTTGCTTCAGTATTTTCAGTGCTGTGGTGGAAAGTTACGGGTCGCATTCAGGTAAGTGTGTGATTGTGTGGATGTGAGTGTTAGGGTGGGTTAGGTGAGTTAGGGTTAGGGCGTGGGTTAGGTATGTGTGCGATTGCATGGACGTGAGGGTTAGGGCAGGTTAGGTGAGTTAGGGTTAGGGAGCGGGTGAGGTGAGTGTTCGATAGTGATGGACCTTAGGGTTAGGGTTTGGGTTAAGGTAAGTGGATAGTTAGTGGTATGTGTATAGTTTAGTGTAGGGTTAGGTGTCAGATTTTAGGTGTATGTGTGTGGATTGCTGTTTGTTTGGTGTGCTTGTGTTGTGTGTATGTGTTTTGGATCAGCAAGTTATTTACCTAGGAAAATAATCACTGATCTGACAGTTCAAGATTGTAAGCTTTCGCTTACATAAGTTCAGCATTCGCTGATCTAATATAGACCTGGAATTATGTATGAACACACACACATATACGTCAGAAATTTATGCCATAACTTGTAACTATGCTCAGCAGCACAATAGACTCTTCAAAATAACTGCACCTTGTAAAATAAGTTTCTGTAGTACAAGAACACTTTGAAATCAGTGTGCTTTGTGAAACCATCCCCCTATCAGTGTAAGAAACACTTTGAAATGACTGCACTTTGCAAATAAACTGTACACAACACAAGAACTTCTTAAAATGGCTGTACTTTGCAAAATAAATCTATGCAGTGTAAGAAACCCTTTGAAATGACTGCACTCTGCAAATAATATGCACATAGCATAAGAAAGTTTTCAAAATGACTGTATTCTGGCTGCACTTTGCAAAATAACTACTTTGCACACAGTACACTCTTCAAAATAATTGTACTGTAATAAAGCACACACCCTGCATACACTTTGCACACTCTGAGGTACTTTGAACATCTCTCATTATTCCCTGAATAGCTTTAGTCAATGCAGAATAGTAGCACATAGCAGAAAACAGAGTCTTTACTAGAAAAATGCAGCTGCTTTGCTTTTCTATGTTCACTTTGCCCTTTTATTGCACTCATTATGCTCATTTTGCCCTTTTATTGCACTCGTTATGCTCACTTTGCCCTTTTATTGCACTCATTATGCTCATTTTGCCCTTTTATTGTACTTGTTTCATTTTGCCCTATTATTGCACTCGTTATGCTCATTTTGCCCTTTTATTGCACTCGTTATGCTCATTTGGCTTTCAACATGCTTGTTATACCTTTCTTGTGCTCATTTTACTTTTAACATGCTCGTTATGCAAATCAGTAGTTTTGAACACACTCAAATATTTCAAATAACTTTATCAAATATCATGGTTTTGAACATTTCGCTTAATTAATAATGTGTTTTGTGCTTTTCATTTGATTAATAATACGTCTTGTGCTTTGCATTTGATTAATAATACATTTTGTGCTTTGCAAATATTTTCTATTGTTTTCTTTATGAAATAAATAATTTATGCAAGTTTTTCATTACTTGAAATTAATTTCTGACCTTTTTGAATTGTTTGAGCACTATATCACTTAACTTGCTCAATATACTTCAACCGTTAACTCTGCACCTCATGGCTTGAAAATGTTTCACTCTTGATCCCACTTCTGACACCATGTCACTCGTCCGGTCAGGATAAAACAGATGAACAGTTGTGGGTTCAGTTCAAGCAGCTTTATTATATACAAACACATGGATTGAGGCTTAGTAACTTAAACTTAAATAAACTTATAAACAGACTGACTACCACACACATACATGTTAACACTCTGGCTGTTCTCTCAAAATGGCACTGCTGCTTGCATGTGCTCTCTATTTATGTGCATGTGCCACACTTTGAAATGCTTCTTAAAGTTACAACACATGCTGTATTCTACAATGCTAATCTGACAAACCTTCCAACATAGTAAATAAACTCAAGGTGGTACTGCTCAAAGCTAGGAGTCTCAATGAGAATCTCCACTCCCTGGAAGCACTTCTCACCTTGAGGAGAGCCATAGATCCCTGTCTCTGACCCGAGATAACCATACCACATATTTGAATGTATTGGAGTCGCTCACAATTCAGCCCAACACCATATTCATGGGTGAATTCAATTATCCCATCGTAAAGTGGGATACATATACAACCACTAACATGCAGGTTAAAAAATTCCTGGATTTTGTCAATTCAAACACTCTGGAACAACTTGTCTGAACACCATATAGGGGGTGCAAGGAACGTTGCACTCCTCCTTGTGTAATATCCTCACTGATCAGATCAGATCACAGAGTGGAAACGCTTCAAATAAATATAAATGCTGAACTCCCAGAAAACCCCAGGACCTTTAAGATCTTTTCCAAAAGCTAGCTACCTCCTTTTAAGCAATGGCATAGCTAAATTTTAAGCTCCCTCAAACTCAGAGAACACAGTGGCCTATGTAGAAGTGTTTACAGAAATCCTGTACAAACATGTTAATAACTTCACAGAAACACCAAAACCAAACCAAAATAAACTTCAACTCCAAAAACAAGCCTCCTTGTTGGACCCCCAAAATAGGTTGTACAGCAAAGGAAAGAAATTCCAGTCCAAAAAAATAGGAAGGGTTATACCCAAAATTCAAAAAAACTCCATCAGTCTCAGTAAGCAACTCAGGGACTAATCAAGCCCACTAAAGCCAAAGGTGAAGCAAAAATAGCCTTCAGGCTGATGATAACCATAAGGCATTTTTCAATTATGTATGCAACCTTAATGGCAGCACCCAGTAGTGTGTTGAACTAATAGTAAATGGAACTTCCTATATGAAACCAGGGAATATAACACATTTGCTGGCCGATAAATTTAGCTCCAATTTCACCTCTCTATCACTCCCAGTTTTCTCCCAGGAAATACCCTCTACCATTTCTCCACAAACTGTCACTAAAGAACAGGTCCTCACTGCATTCTGCAGGCCTAAAGACACTGCATCAATGGCTCCTGACACTATCCCAGGATGCCTCATAAATAGCTTGAAATATGACCTATCAGGTCCACTAGAATCTCTATTCAACCACAGCCTCTAGACAGGCTTCATCCCTAAGGAATGGAGGACTACAACTGTCATCCCTCTACACAAAGGCAGACCATTAACAGACTTAGAGAACTACATACCCATAAGTTTGACTAGTCTTATAAGCAAGGCCATAGAAAGAATTATTGTGGACCTGATAAACAAAAATATGGGAAATCATTAAACACTAGACCCATCCCAGTTCAGTTACATCAAGGGCTGGTCATGCCTACTAAACTTGGTGGACTTTTCCAAGAAGGTCACTAGAGCCATGAATGAGAGCAAAACAGTACACATTTCCTACCTTGACTTGGTAAAGGCATTTGACACCATACCTTGGTTATTATAGACAAACTCACAAATTTAAGCATAAATCCTTCTGTCAACTGATGGATAGCCAAATGGTTCCCAGATAGGACACATGAAGTTAGGGTGGGGGATCCCACTTCTCTGAAGTCAAGACAAATATAGAGAGCCTTTGGCTGACCAAATTTGCTGACAACTGCAAGCTGGGTGCAGTCACTGAATCCCCCAAAGATGTAGATATCCTACAGGAAGGTCTGACACAGAATCATGACTTAAACCTGATTGCAAAAAATGCATCATCATATCCTTTGGTAAGATGACCACACCTGCAAATTACAGCATTTATAACAATCCCCTTTGAGTACCCAGTGGTAAGGGACATGGTAACTAAAGTTGACAGTAACCTGAACTTTAGTCATGCTATGTCAATGGTAGTGAGAAAATCCTTTTATGTGGTGCAAAGGATAAATAAGGGCATGGCATCCAGATCTAAAGAGATCATAGTCTCACTATAATCAGCTCTCATTAGACCAGTAAATGAGTACAGTGCACCATTTGGCAAGTACCTGACAAGGCATTTGCAACAGCTGGAGTGTGGCCACAGTGGTTTCTTACTAAAGAATACAGGGTGTAAATAATATGTCCTATGAGGACCACTCAGAGCCCTGTCCTTGTGCTCAGTCTCCTATATATTACTGATGTGCGATCTATGCCTAACCTACAAGGCATTCTCTAATCAAATCCTGATGGATCTGGTATACAATCAGAAAGCAAATAACAGTAGAGTTACATGATCTAAAGATCTAAGCCTCATCTGTGATAGAAACAAAATATGCTGGAGGGACAGGTATCTATCCTGGATATTAACCCCTTCTCTGGAACAGAATCATCATTCTTGAGAAACAGAGCTCATCCATATGCCTATTCAAACACAATTTGAACTAGTAAAAACAACAGGCAAATCCACAACTTGAGAAACAGATTTAATTCTCTGATGTCTTGGCCGTAGCCTTCAAGGAGTAAAAAACTCATCAACACAATTACATTATATATGATACATATCAATTAATAAAACAATTATACAATAAATCAATTAAATATAAAACAATCATTACATCAAATGAGTACTCTCCAATTTAGTTCTTCATTAAGACCATTTGGATGCAGAGTATTAAATTTCAAAATGTAAATGGCTTCTTTACGTAATAAAACTTGTTTAATATTCAAACTATCATGCCAGGAACAATTTATTTTTTCTAAAACTGTACCTTGCAAACCCTCATTTCTACTATTATGAAAATTCCTAAAATGTACAGCTACAGAGCTTTCTTCCTTGTTATTAATAATGTCCCTCACATGTTCCATAAGCCTAAGCTTAAAAGCCCTTTTAGTTTCCCCAATGTAAAATTTATTACATGGGCATTTAAGGGCATATATCACCCCCTCAGAATTACAACTAAAATTATTACATACATTAAAACTAACATTATTAATGTAAGGAAAGCTAGTAACTATAAAACTACAAGCCTTACATTTACCACACTTATGTGTACCACTTATTAGTAAACTACAATGTACATGAGCAATAGGCATAGCAAATCTACTTTTTACTAAAAAGTCCTTTATATTCCTACCTATTTTATAAGAAAATTTTAATTTGGCATTTAACCAGGATGACACATTATTCAGAGAATTAAAAAAATTCCAGTAATGGTTAACTAACTTAACCAATTCGACACTAAAACAACCATAAGTTGTAACAAAATATAAATCATCCTTTTATTCATTAATTTTATCATTATATTCAACTGGATGCCTAGTATACAACTTATTAACAACTTTTTTACATCTATGCCCAGAAAACTTCATATAGCTATTTTGAATTACTTCTTCATTGTAACCCCTCTGACAAAACATGTTCATCAATAAGTTCAATTCCTTGTTGAACACATCTTCATTATTACATAATCTGGAAATTCTAACAATTTCCCCATACGGCAAAGCTTCCAAAATATGGGGGGGGGTGGCAACTAGTGCCATGAACATATTGTACACCCCCATCAAATTTTCTATTAACAGATGTAACTAAATTTCTTCCATCAACAATATTCAAAATAATGTCAAGAAAAGGAATGGATGTACCTTTTTTGAGCCCATCAAACTCTAAAGAAAATCTGTTTTTATGTACATCTGAAATAAAATTATCTATCAAATCTCCACCATCTTCCATCAAAAAAATCAAGTCATCCACAAACCTATAATACTTGATGACATGTTTGTGAAAGAAATGACTTCTATACAAGACTTCTGACCCAAAAAGGCCCATGGCAAGATTTGCATACATGGGGGCAAAAGCTGCCCCCATGGCTGTGCCCTGTTTTTGTCGATATAAACAATCATTAAACTCAAGAAAATTATGAGTCAAAGAAAAATAAATGAGCTCTAACATGTACTCAGAGGCAGGGAGTTCTCCTAAAAAGAATCTCAAAGCCTCCATACCAAATTGATGACTAATATTAGTATAGAGGCTTTTAACATCAACTGTAACCCAGTACATACGTTCATTCCACTTAACATCTTTAATCTTTTCTAAAAAATCTAAACCATCAGTAATATATGATGGTAAGGACTTTACTTCAGTTAATAAAAAATGATGTAGGAAAATATCTAAATTATGTAAAGAATAATTACAACCAGAGACAATAGGTCTCCCTGGTGGTGTTCTCAAATTTTTATGTAATTTAGGGAGACAATAGAAGGTAGCCATTTTGCATCCTTCTATACTAAATTTATTCTTTAAATCTGATTGTGAAAAGTATCCTAACCTTTTACCCTTCTTGAGTAACTCATTATATTCCCTTAGGGCAGTACTATACAAGTTTTGTTCTACCTTTTCATAAATATCATGATTATCTAAATGGTCATTACACATTTTAAGATATTGAGAATAATGCATGATAACAAGTTTATTACCCTTGTCAGATGGTTTAAAAATAATTTCATCCATTTTCCTCAACGATAACAAAGCTTTCCATTCTTTAGAACACAGACTGTATTGTATACTAGCTCTATATTTCATATAGTCCTTAAAAGCAGATTCAATAGAAAAATTTAGCAAATTGGCCAAATGTATAACCTCATTATTTAAAACAGGGGGTACAAAACGGCTAACCGATTTAACACATTGAGTATCAAATCTATAATATGCATCATACACATCATCCGATGTGCACGAATAAAAACTATCCACAGATGTATCTAAACTATCCACAGAAGACACTGGACTTAAACGTTCCTTTAACCTACAAAAAAAATCCTTTTTAAATTAAGTTTTCTGCCAAATCTATGTACATCACTTTTCACGTCATATACACGTGGAATCACAGTTGGAATAAATTTCAGTCCCCGATTGAGAACAGCAAATTCTGTATCTGTAAAAGAATGGCCCGATAAATTAACAACATAGTCCTGTATAGGTGGTAAAAAAGGAAAATGATCACCATTTACCTCTTTTATGTCCCCCCTGTGAAAATTGTTCTCTTTGTGGAAGGCCATGCATTTCATGTTGGCGTTTCCTCCCCTGTAGACCTCCACTTGAGATATTGGTCTCTCCACGAAAAGTTTGATGAAATCTATCGGCTTGTTGCGGTGCTGGTAATACAGGAAATTCTGTATGGGAATTATCCATCTCTTCATAGGAAGTATAACCGCCCTCAGATGCTGAATGCGAGGAATTATAGGAACCCTCACTTTTGGAATCTTTATGAAACTGCAACCGCTTACGTGGCTTCCTGCGATTGGCTCTCGACAAGAAAGCCTTATTTTTCTCATAGTCCCGTATATCTCTTAGTAATTTCACCTTCTTTCTTTCCACTAACAAAGTCTCATGATCTTTAAGTTTTGCATTCATATTACTAAGAAAATCATCCATAATAGAAGCAGAAGTACATACTGTAAGATTTTCACATAGTTTTTTTATCTTCAGGCTTAATTCTTTTTGTTTAATTTTATCCCGCTGAATCAATATGTGTACCCATTTGGAAACACATTTGTGAGCCGCTGCAACCCAACGCTTATGAAAAGCCACGTCTGTATCTTTCTGCAAATCAAAAGGGGTAGTTAGGTCTTTGTAAACTCTAAGCCCTCTCGGTGTTATGTCCAACTCAACATATTTTTGCAAACCACAAATGTTAAAAAATGTAGCAGTCTCTTTCCACATATTTTTCTCCAATTCATCAAACAGAGACTTACTTTCAATACTAATAGATGCCGGTAACTTGCGTCCCACGTTGTTAAAGGGATTAGGAAAACATTTGAGTCTGTCATCTTCCCATCTATCCCACACATTAGATGTATGTCCAACCATATTTCTTTGTGAAGAATTATGTTCCCCACCATCTGACAAATTAGCCAGAAAATTATCTAAAGACATTTGAGTAGCATCCACGGTCTCTCGAAAAATACGAGGCAAATGCAATTGTGGATCACTCGACATGAAAAATGATGACCACCAAAACAAACGCGAGTAAAACTGGAAAAACAACAGGCAAAGCCACAACTTGAGAAACAGATTTAATTCTCTGACGTCTCGGCCGTAGCCTTCAAGGAGTAAAAAACTCATAAACACAAGCACATTATATATGATACATATCAATTAATAAAACAATTATACAATAAATCAATTAAATATAAAACAATCATTACATCAAATGAGTACTCTCCAATTTAGTTCTTCATTAAGACCATTTGGATGCATAGTATTAAATTTCATTATTTTGAAAGCTTTGCCATATGGGGAAATTGTTAGAATTTCCAGATTATGTAATAATGAAGATGTGTTCAACAAGGAATTGAACTTATTGATGAACATGTTTTGTCAGAGGGGTTACAATGAAGAAGTAATTCAAAATAGCTATATGAAGTTTTCTGGACATAGATGTAAAAAAGTTGTTAATAAGTTGTGTACTAGGCATCCAGTTGAATATAATGATAAAATTAATGAACAAAAGGATGATTTATATTTTGTTACAACTTATGGTTGTTTTAGTGTCGAATTGGTTAAGTTAGTTAACCATTATTGGATTTTTTTTAATTCTCTGAATAATGTGTCATCCTGGTTAAATGCCAAATTAAAATTTTCTTATAAAAGAGGTAGGAATATAAAGGACTTTTTAGTAAAAAGTAGATTTGCTATGCCTATTGCTCATGTACATCGTAGTTTACTAATAAGTGGTACGCATAAGTGTGGTAAATGTAAGGCTTGTAGTTTTATAGTTACTAGCTTTCCTTACATTAATAATGTTAGTTTTAATGTATGTAATAATTTTAGTTGTAATTCTGAGGGGGTGATATATGCCATTAAATGCCCATGTAATAAATTTTACATTGGGGAAACTAAAAGGGCTTTTAAGCTTAGGCTTATGGAACATGCGAGGGACATTATTAATAACAAGGAAGAAAGCTCTGTAGCTGTACATTTTAGGAATTTTCATAATAGTAGAAATGAGGGTTTGCAAGGTACAGTTTTAGAAAAAATAAATTGTTCCTGGCATGATAGTTTGAATATTAAACAAGTTTTATTACATAAAGACGCCATTTACATTTTGAAATTTTATACTATGCATCCAAATGGTCTTAATAAAGAACTAAATTGGAGAGTACTCATTTGATGTAATGATTGTTTTATATTTAATTGATTTATTGTATAATTGTTTTATTAATTGATATGTATCATATATAATGTGCTTGTGTTTATGAGTTTTTTACTCCTTGAAGGCTACGGCCGAGACGTCAGAGAATTTAATCTGTTTCTCAAGTTGTGGATTTGCCTGTTGTTTTTCTAGTTTTACTCGTGTTTGTTTTGGTGGTCATCACAATTTGAACTAGTGGCAGAGAAATTGCAATTCACCCCTGGCTTATGGATGGGGCAGTTTATAGGAACCCTAACGCACAGGCATATACCAAAGCCATTCTAGCCTGGAGGCATGGATAATTGGGAAAATTGGGGCATGAATGGCAAGGCTTAACAAGGATCTGGGTTGGTTACTTAGAAACCTCTTATGATCCTATGATCTTATGTTTTACTCAGTTTGATTAGGCATTGGACTTTCTGGAGCCACTAGTAAATACTATGAATTTGAAATGTTTTGTTAATCTTTTTTTTGTGTAATGTAAGTGGAATAAATAGGATATTTTGCCTCTAACCATTAAAAGAAGAAAACAAAATCATTTTTGCCTATTCTGTCCATAAGTTATTTTATCATAATGTTTCTGGAAATTAAGAAATGGATAAAACTAATAAATCCAAACCAGTCCAGAAGTTGAAAATGTTGAAACACAGGTGCCCAGTAGGAAGGTAACTGGAATAAAGAAGCTGAACCATGACAAAGTAAAATCTTTTTTAATACAAAATGGTGAGTGATTTCACAATGGTTACCATTGCTTCATCAGACAGTTCATTCAAACAGCAACAGCACTTAAATAATTTAATTCATTACTAAAACAACCAATTCTACCACTCAAATTTAATTCAGCAATCAATTGATTACTATGGTTACATTTTACCCTTAGTTAATTGCTGAAGTCAGAAAAACACTGTTTAAAAACCACATGCACAAAATGTAAAAACAAGAACATGTGGATGAATATAAATAAAATATATAAAAAGTCAATGAATAAATACATATACTCATGTTCCCCATTTAGTAACTGCTTGTGTGTGTGGGTATAAGCATGAAAACTTAGAATTTATATTTGCTGTTGTTGGGTGTGTCCATTTCTTTCATGGCTGATGACAAGGACAAACACCCTAAGACAGGGTTTAAAAAATGCCCTAAATGTGGGCAGAAGATGTCTATTACTGACTACTATGTTAATTGTGTCTACTGCTTAGGTGCCTTGCACTTACAAGAAACATGTTCCATATCCCATTCCTTTTCCTCTCAGGTCCTCCAAGAGAGAAAGAGGAAGCTCATTGACAGGAGTTTGTTGGAACCTTCTTTCCAGGAGGCTTTGGGTGCCCAGGATGGCTCTAGTAAGTCCTCAAACTCCTCCAAGACTTCTGTGGATTAGAAAAAGTCTAAAAAGTTAAAAAGAGTCTGTGACATTGGCTCTACAGGTCTCGGAGCCGACTGTCTTTTTATTTCGGAGCCGGTCCTCGGTTTTGGAACCAGTATCCGAAATTCCTAAATCTCTGCTACTTCAGTCGGTACCATCAGTCCATTCATTTCGGTCTTCTGTTAGCCTCTCAGATTTGGATGTGGATCAGGTGGTGCAGAAGCTTCTACAGGCACTGGCCTTTTCAAAATTATCGGCTCCGACCCAGGTGGCTTCGGAGCCGAAGACCCTTATGCCAGCTGTATCTCTTTCTCCTCCTAGCCATACCAGTCCTTTGGAGCAGGAAGAGTCTGACTTGCTGACTGTGGAGCCTTCAGAGCCAATGCCTGCTCCAGTGTCTTCGGCTCCATTCACTCTGATGTCCTCAGCGCCGATTGCGGACTCTAGGAGCCAACACTCTCTGCTCGGGTCTGGGGAGGATAGTCTAACTGACTTGTCAGTTCCGACTTTGCCTCTCGGGGCTTCGTCTAGGATGAACTCGGCTCCTACCTAGGGCTCGGAACCCACTGTCCCGGTGCCAGGGGTATCGATGGTTTCCTTGGATCTGTTGGTCCCTTCGCATCAGAGCAGGGGTTCCTTCGAAGCCATGAGGAGAGTTATGTCTCCCAAGACATCCTCAAGTTCAGGTCTGGCTTCTTCATCCCCTAAAGTGCCTGTGTCTGCTTCTCCTTCACAGATACTAGCTAAGCGTAGAGACCCAGAGCCTCGGGAAGCTCCATTGAGTGGCCCATGCTCTTCCGAGACCTCACCAGAAGCTCCCACTGATGAGGTTCTCAGGAAGGGAGTGTGTAAGAGGAAACATTTAGACTCCCCTCAGGAGTCACTAACATCTGATACTGACTTGGATGAATCAGAAGGGTCCCCATGATCCCCCTCTGAGGATATCTCATTTGTAGAGATACTTGAAATCCTTAGGCAGAGGGGGTGACTGGCAGTCCACCAACCCTACTGAGGACGAGTCGGTTCTCCTGAAGGCTTTCAGGTTTCAGTCCTTCACCTCTTGGGTGACTCCGCCCTTTAATGAGCTTATGCAGCTGGTCTCATGAAGGGCGTGGGAGTCTCCGGACACCATGGAACCTGTCCCTAGGAGGCCTAATAAGTTCATATCTGCCCCCCAAGATAAATCCTTATTGACAAAGGTATGCTAGTTGATGCCATGGTGGTGATGGCAGCCACCAAAAAGGAAATGTCTGAAACTTCCTCGTCTAGCCATCCTCCTAACAGAGACTCCAGGATCATGGATAGATATGGGAAGTGCATGTTTAGTTGAGCAACGTTTGCACTCCATTCACTTAACTATTTAACCCATTTTACAAGACTACAAAGAGATCTCCTCAAAGAGCTGGGAGATACTCTTCAGGGTACAGTAGCTGCAGGAGCTACAGACAAAGTTGCTTCCCAACTTGCTACCCTCAATTCAATAGTGAACTCATCCATGCACCTCATTTCATATGCAGGTGATGGAATGAGTAGGGCAGCGGGTACAGGAGTTGCTCTTAGGAGACACTCCTGGATGCGCTTGTGTTCCTTCGCAGAGCCCTTCAAGTCATCCTTTGTGAATACCCCCTTTGATGGCTCGTCCCTTTTCAGGCCCACAGTTAAGGAAACTTTAACCAGGTGTGAGAAGGAGGGAAAGACTCTGTCTGCCATCGGAGTCTGTTTTTCCACCCCTACTAGACCCTACCCCAATGGTCAAAGGGGAAGGAAAATGTGGTTCCAAAAATCCCAAGGAGTCATTCAGGACACATGTGATGAACCCCCCTCCAGGGGCAGAGTTGGGGACAGTAATGCAAGACGCTGCTCTCGCAGCAGAGGGGGTCCACAAGACCAGGGCGACAGTGATCACTTCTTTGGGAAGCCCTACCAGTGATCCTGAAAGGAGCCCCGACTGTCCTGCTCTGGAGGCAGTCAGGGGTCACTTATCTTTGTACCCAGATGCCTGGCTCAACTGAGTACAAAGTATCATTTCCAGAGGATACTTCATCCATTCGCCACACCTCCTGCACTGACAAGAAAAATCCCGGATGTTCCACCCAGTTACAGGGAACAAACAACAGTAGAGGTCCAGACGTTGCTAAGAAAAAGAGTCATCCAACCAGTCCCAGCAGACCAGACATGATCTGGACCTTACTCAGGACTCTTTTTAGTTCCAACAAAGACAGGAGACTGGAGACCTATATTGGACCTCAGCAGACTAAACAAATCTGTAAAGAAGGAGAAGTTTCTGATGGCCATGCTTCAGTCAATACTTCCCTTCTTAGGGAAAGACATTTGGATGTGCTCAATAGATCTCCAGGATGCGTACTACCACATAAAAATGGTCAGGCCATCCAGGGATCATCTGCAGTTCTGGCTAGGAGCCAGTCATTACCAGTTACAAGCCCTGCCCTTTGGTCTCACTACAGCCCCCAGAATGTTCACCAAATGCATGGCAGTGGTCATGGCTCACTTGAGATGCTTAGGATTTCAGGTGTTTCCGTACCTAGACGATTGGCTCCTCACAGCCACCACCAGGCATCAACTCATTCAGGCCAGGGAATCCATTCTGTCACTCTGCAACCAGCTGGGCATTACAATAAACTCAGAAAAATCTGCCTTGTCACCATCACAGCATATCGTCTTTATCGGAGCAGAACAGGACACTACCACCACCACCGCGCTAAGACTTCCAGTAGAAAGAGTCTTACTTCTCCATCAGCATGTCCGCATTCTAATATCCAAAAACAAAGCACCAGCATCAGAAGTTCTGAAATTGTTAGGAATGATTGCAGCAGCAATTCTGGCCGTACCACCGGGTCGTATGCACATGCGGATACTGCAATGGCTGTTGTTCACTCAGTGGTCTTACCAAGAGCTCCCCGTGTCTCACATGATAATGATCACAAATTCCTGTAAAAAGGATCTTCAGTGGTGGCTTACCTCACTTCATGTTATGATAGGACGTCCATTTCTTTTACCCTCCCACCAGTGGCCAGAGTGACCACCGACTCTTCCCTGATAGGGTGGGAGGGCATTTTCAGGGAAGGACAGCCCAAGGCACATGGACTAATCAAGAAACACATCTGCATATCAATGTCCTAGAGATGAGAGCAGTACTTTTGGCATTGCAGTACTTCCAGGACTCTCTTCCTCTGGGTACGATTGTGATTCAAACGGACAACATGTCAGTGCCCTGGTACTTGAACAAAGAAGGAGGCACCAGATCCTACCCCCTTTGTCACGAGGCCCTAAGAGTATGGCAGTGGGCCATATCCACCCAACATTTTCTGTTAGCAACGCACATTCCACGGCAAGCCAACGTGATAGCAGACAAGCTGAGGAGAGCATTTTTTTTGCCCCACAAGTGGTCCCTCAAGAAATAGCGGACAGGATATTCCGCAGGTGGGGCCAGCCTTGCAGTGACCTTTTTGCCAGTCATATGAACACCAAATGCAGAAGCTGCTTTGCCCTGATTCCCCCTCCGGGAGAAGCTCCAAGGGATGCACTCGTTCACGATTGGCCCCCGGGTCTCCTCTGTGCATTCCCACCAATCCTGTTGATACCCAAGGTATTACAGAAAGTGAAAGCCCTGGGAAGGACTATCATTCTAACAGCTCCTCATTGGCCTCGTCAGATTTGGTTCCCCTTCCTTCGACTTCATCTTTTGGAGGACCCCTGGATTCTGGACCCAGTTCTGGACCTTCTGACGCACTCGTCGGGGGAACATCATCCCTCTCTGCAATCTCTGAAGCTGACAGCTTGGCTGCCCCAATTCCCATAATAGCCGGGTTCTGTAACCTCTTCAATGCGATGAAGCAAATTTTCTCATCCTCTCACAAATCCTCTACAAGGAAGCTATACCTTAGCAAATGGAAAAAATGTTCTATATGGGCCTCTAAAAACAATATTAATCCTTACCAAGCCCCTATGGCCTCTATACTAGAATTCTTGACCATAATCTTTAATAAAGGACCTACAGCAGCAACAGTCAGTGTTCAACCTGCTGCCATCTCTGAGTTCATTTTAGATTTGAAGGGTTGAATATTTTGTCACACAAATTATCCAAAGCCTTTCTCAAAGGGACCTTTCATATTAGACCTCCTGTGATGTCTCCCTATTCTCCATGGCATCTAAATTTTATGCTTTCCCGCATAATTCTTCCTCCATTTGAACCAGCTTCCTCATGAGATCTCAAATTTTTGTCATGGAAAACCATCTTTTTAGTGGCTATAACTTCTGCCTGCAGAGTGTCAGAGCTTCAACCTTGTCCATCAAGCCTCCTTATTTGATTTTCCATGCTGACAGAGTCTCACTTCAAGTAAACCCCTCTTTCTTGGCCAAAGTTTGCACTGAAACTAATCACAACGAAATTATTGATTTGCCAGTTTTCTTCCCCAACCACTCCAACAATCTAGAGTACATGCTGCACAAACTTGATGTTCACAGACAGCTCAGATTTTATTTGGCTAGAACAAAAGATTTCAGGAAATCAGACTAGCATTTTGTTTCATTTTCAGATTCCAGGAAAGGTATGCCACTGGCTAAAACAACTCTGTCTAAATGGTTATCTGATTGTATCACCTTTGCTTATTCAGCTGCCAATATGCCCTTACAGCATAAAATTAAAACTCACTCAAACAGAGCAGTTTCTACATTCACTGCATTTTCTGCCAGACTTCCTATAGATAACATTTGCGCAGCAGTCACTTGGTCAAAACCTCATACCTTTATCACTCATTACAAGTTGACAGGGCCTCTAGGGACAGGACCTCCTTTGGATCCACGATTCTGAGAAATATACTTCCGTGAGCCACCCGAGGTAGATGGTGCTTGGGATGCTACCCATCAGTAAAGAATGAATGGCGAGATAGAACAACTTCACATAAAGAGGTTATGTACTTACCATAACGTTCCATGTAAGTTGTTCATCTTGCCTTCATTCTTACGTCCCTCCCTCCTTGGCTCTCAGAAGACCGAGATGCTAGATCCTTCCTGGTCACTCAACCCTTCTATACTTTCTCTCTTATGGAGTTATAAAATGACATATGGTATTATTATATGCAGCAAACAAGATCTGAGGTAACTCATGGTGCATCATGGGATAGGGACTTGGCCTTGAGCTACTTGAAATCCTCGAGCTTTGTAGTAGGTGCTGACTCGGTGCCGAGGGATCTTCGAACCCATCAGTAAGAATGAAGGCGAGATGAACAACTCACATGGAACGTTATGGTAAGTACATAACTTCTTTATGTGCAGTAGACTAATAAACACAATGAATTTTGCTGATACAGATTTAGTTACTGTTGACTTGAGGGTTTAAACTATTTGCATCTTCTCCGGTATATACACCATTTTATCAACCTTTAATCATTTCCCTACACCTTTTCTCCTGCACCTGTTTAGCCCATGTTATCTGCAAAAACTGACCCCTATTCCTCGCTCCCTGCCTTTTACTTCCAAACTCATTATTTACTGTCAATTTACAACTTTTCATATGGCTGATATCAAAATAAACATATTTCCTCCACTTTTTATGTTCCTTTTCAGATATAATTTTCATGTTGCATATATCCTCTTTTTAATGCTCATTTTCCATATGATTTTTCCCATTTCCTTTTATTTTTCCTAACACTCCCTGTACTTTCTCCTTCCCATGTTTCTGTTTTCTCTTTTGTTTGCGTTCCTTTTTCTTGCTTTTTTACTTTCCATAATGATGTACCTCAGTTTTTGCCACCATGTATGTCTTTCACTCATTTTCAGTTTGTTCACCTCCCTTTTCCTGTTGTTTCCCACTTTCCATGTACGTTCTCCGTATGTTGCATTACTTTTTGTCCAGTTCCTAGACAGTTTAACACTGCAGCTAACATTAAAAATAGTTGCTGAGTTTTTTTTCAGTATACATCATTATTAGTATTACGCACATAATTTTATAGGGAGGGGGCTGTATGAATAGCAGATGTGCTTGCTTGGTTTGGTTGCACAGATATCATGTAAACAGTCTTTGCTCTGATCATGCCATTCTACATTTCCACAGAAGTGGGCACATGTTTCAGTATGATTTTAGTCATCATTTGCTCAGCAAGATGAGTCGAGGAATGTTTTAGCCACCAGTTCATATGGAGCGCAGGTTTTGTTTAGTATTGTTTGATGTGCAAGGGCAGAGTATTTTAAAGTCAGCAAGTGATCTCTTTACCTAAACGTCTTTGTGTACTGCTGTTCACATTATTTTCTATGATTCAAGTATTGGTGTTCACTGCTTGCCTTTTTCAGAAAATACAGGTTTAACTAAATATTTATGCATTTAGTTCAGAGTCTGCCCATCCTCCATGTATCTATATGGGTTTTCACTTGGTGCTTATTTCCTACTATGTCCCAGAAATGTTTCCTAAGTGAATTGGTATTCATATTGCCCATATGTGTGTGCTTTGAGAGACTGAGTGAGGAGCGAGAAGGAGTGTGTGAGTAAGTGAGTGAGGAGTGAGGAGTGAGAGGGGAATGAGTGAGTTAGTGAAAGAGGAAGGGGAGTGAGTAAGTGACTGAGGGATTCAATCAGTGTGTGGGAGAGAGAGGGTAAGTGAGTGATTTAGTGAGGAGTGAATGAGGAGTGAGTGAGTTAGTAAAGGAGGGAGGGAGTGAATAAGTGATTGAGTGAGGAGGGAGTGAGTCAGTTAGTGAGAGAAGTGAGTAAGTGACTGAGTGAATGAGGAGGGAGAGAGGGAGTGAATGTTTGTTTCCTGTGATGGGCTAGCTCCCCTTCCAGGATCAATTCCTCTGCCTTGTGCCCATTTAGTTCCAGGATAGACAGACGGCTGCCTCACAACCCTGAATTGGATTAAGAAGACAACTGGAGAATGAATGAATGAATTAGTCCATATAAGTCTTGTAACAGCTGTGTATAATTATTGTAGGGTCCTTTAATGGTGCATGCAGTTATATCATTGTAACAGCCATGTATAATTATTGTAGGGTTCTTTAATGGTGCATGCAGTGATATCATTGTAACAGTCGTGTATAATTATTGTAGGGTTCTTTAATGGTGCATGCAGTGATATCATTGTAACAGCCGTGTATAATTATTGTAGAGTTCTTTAATGGTGCATGCAATGATATCATTGTAAGAGACGTTTATAATTATTGTAGGGTTCTTTAATGGTGCATGCAGTGATATCATTGTAACAGCTGTGTATAATTATTGTAGGTTTCTTTAATGGTGCATGCAGTGATATCATTGTAACAGTCGTGTATAATTATTGCAGGGTTCTTTAATGGTGCATGCAGTGATATAATTGTAACAGCCGTGTATAATTATTGTAGGGTTCTTTAATGGTGCATGCAGTGATATCATTGTAACAGCCGTGTATAATTATTGTAGGGTTCTTTAATGGTGCATGCAGTGATATCATTGTAACAGTCGTGTATAATTATTGTAGGGTTCTTTAATGGTGCATGCAGTGATATAATTGTAACAGCCGTGTATAATTATTGTAGGGTTCTTTAATGGTGCATGCAGTGATATCATTGTAACAGTCGTGTATAATTATTGTAGGGTTCTTTAATTGTGCATGCAGTGATATCATTGTAACAGCCGTGTATAATTATTGTAAGGTTCTTTAATGGTGCATGCAGTGATATAATTGTAACAACCGTGTATAATTATTGTAGGATTCTTTAATGGTGCATGCAAAAACGGTTCGATTTTTGGCAACCTATGATATCATTGTAACAGCAATTTATAATTATTGTAGGGTTCTTTAATGGTGCATGCAGTGATATCATTGTAACAGCCGTGTATAATTATTGTAGGGTTCTTAATGGTGCATGCAGTGATATCATTGTAACAGCCGTGTATAATTATTGTAGGGTTCTTTAATGGTGCATACAGTGATATCATTGTAACAGCTGTGTATAATTATTGTAGGATTCTTTAATGGTGCATGCAGTGATATCATTGTAACAGCCGTGTATAATTATTGTAGGGTTCTTTAATGGTTCATGCAGTGATATCATTGTAACAGCCGTGTATAATTATTGTAGGGCTCTTTAATGGTGCATACAGTGATATCATTGTAACAGCCGTGTATAATTATTGTAGGGCTCTTTAATGGTGCATACAGTGATATCATTATAACAGCCTTGTATAATTATTGTAGGGCTCTTTAATGGTGCATGCAGTGATATCATTGTAACATAGGTTCATAGGTTCATAGGTTTATACTAGGCTATCTGCCCTAAGGCATTTATAAGCCTAGCCCAAATTATTGTGGCTTACGCCACCCCTTATATGAAAAAATACTGTGCCCATTAGTTTGTTGTGCCTCTGTCCAGCAGTGACCCAGAGATGATTCCCGGGGTAAACCCACGATCTCCCATCCACAGGTCTAGATTTCTCTTGAACAGAGTCAGCGAGGTGCTCTGCCTCACATGGACCGGGATTTTATTCCACAGCATAGGGAGTCTCTGAGTGATAAATCTATCCCTCCAGCACGTCCTATTTATATCCGTGCTAAGGTTTAAGTCGCTTGCTCTAGTGGTTTTGGTGGATTTGGATTTTTTGAGGTGGAGCATGTCCATTGATTCCGGGTTGGACATGGCCTTGTATGTCAGGCACATGTCACCTCTGAGCAGGCGGTATGCGACTGAATAGAGCTGGAGTTTCTTCAATCTGGCAGCATATGACAGATTTTGGAGTCCCTTTATCCTTTTGGTGAGGAACTTTTGGGGTCTCTCCAATTGCTGCAGATGTCGGGTGAGATACATCCCGAATGGGGCATTGTACTCGATCATTGGTCTGATAAGTGAAGAGTACAGGGGAACAATGACCTCACTAGATCTGGATGTGAATCCCTTCATGATCAAGTGGGCAATGTAGAAGGTCTTTCTAACCACTTTAGCAATGTGAGTGCCAAAAGAAAGGCCACTGTCAACCTGGGTCCACAGGTCCCTGATAACCTCTTCTGTGCTTAGTGGATTGCCACCTATATGGTAGCTTGGGGTTACCTTGTTTTTCCCGAAGGGTATGACTATACATTTTTTGGCGTTTAACTTCAGGCCATGGCTCTGGCACCAGCTATCTGTTTCCGTGAGTCCCTTCTGAAGGATATCAGTGTCCGATGCACTTTCCACTATGGCGCCCAGTTTGCAGTCATCTGCAAACTTTGTCAGCCAAAGTCCTCCCATGTTGGCCTGTACTTCTGAGAAGTAGATGCCAAACAATAGGGGCCAAGGACCGAGCCCTGTGGGACACCACTTGTGACCGGCTTGGAGTCTGACACAGCGCCAGCAACTCTAACCCTGTGGGTTCTGTCCTTAAGCCAGTTTGCAACCCATCTTGTGACATATGGGTTTACATTTAAGCTGGTAAGTTTTTCTACAATACCCGAGTGGGGTATTGTGTCGAAGCCTTTGCAAGGTCAAGGTAGGCTGTATGGACTGCCTTTCCCTCATCAATGGCCTTGGTGACTATTTCAAGAAGTCGACCAAGTTCAAAAGGCATGATCTTCCCTTGACAAAGCCAAACTGGGTCGGGTCCAATGTCTGCAAGTCCCTATATCTTTGTTTATGAGCTCCATTATGATCCTCTCCATAGCTTTGCAGACTAGACTTGTTAAGCTTATGGGCGGTAATTACCAGGGTCCGTAGAGGCGCCACCTTTGTGGAGTGGGACCACAGTTGCCGTCGCCACTCCTTGGGCACGTATCCTGTGGTAAGGCTGAGATTAAACAGCTGCCTTATGTGCGGGTTTAATTCCTCATTTAGCTCGTGTAGCACACAGCCGGGGACACCATCCGGTCCCATTGATGCTGTGTTTTTAGCTTTAGAGAGAGCAGCTTTCACCTGCGCATTTGAGATGTCCGGGAGGCTACACTCGGCTGGGATAGTTATCTCTCCTTTAGGGGAGAGGGGGGTGAAGTTTGCACTGAACCTGTCTGCCAGTATGTTGGCAATATCTGTGGGTTCAGTGATTTTTGTATCATTTTGGACTAATTCTGAGCATATCTGTGAGTTTCCACCCAGGTTCCTAACATAGCTGAAAAAGGCCTTATGATTGTCCTTTGAATCCATGGCAATTTTCTCTCAAAATTGGCCTTAGTTGATTTTATGAGTGCTCGTATTTTTTACTAATAATGATCAGGGGTGACTTCCCTTTTATGGATTTTGTTCTATCATGTAATAGCTTTCTCCTCTTATTGTAAAGTTTGTTAATGGCTGGGGTCCACCAGACTGGACGTTTGCCCTTTGTGGAAAGAGTCTTGGTTTTATTTGGGATTGCCTGATCCATGCAGTCCTGGAGGTGTTCATAGAAGGCATTTGTAAGGGCTTCCGCAGCTTGGGTTGTGGTTTCCTCTGACTCAGGGGCCTTGAAGGATACCACACCAGTCTTGAGTAGTGTGAAGTTTGCTTTAGAGAAGTTCTTCACTATGGTCTTTTTGTTTGGGGTGGGGCGGGATGTGGATTTCCAGTGAGATTAGTTTATGATCAGATCTCACCAATGAGGGATATACTTCGGTGTGGAGCATTTTGTCCCCATGTTTGTGACAATGAGATCTAGTATATTTTCTCCTCTCGTGGGAACAGTGACTAGCTGTTCCATGGCATTTGAATTTATGAACTCCAGGAACCGTTGGGCTAGAAAGTTAGGGCTTGAGTAATGTTCCCAGTCTATATTCGGGTAGTTGAAGTCACCCAATATGATGGTGTTTGGAGATACATTTATACCCTCCAGTGTCTTCAGGAAGGCTGTGTGGGGTTCCTGAGTTTGAGAGGGTGGCCTGTAGCATGCTACAATTTGTAGAGCAGTTTTGCCTATTGTTAGTTGCACTTGGATGGTTTCCGAAGCTTCATGCGTTGCCACCAACCTGGAGGTGTGAGTATCCTTTATGAATATGGCCATGTATAATTATTGTAAGGCTCTTTAATGGTGCATACAGTGATATTATTGTAACAGCTGTGTATAACTATTGTAAGACTCTTTAATGGTTCATACAGTGATATCATTTTAACAGCTGTGTATAATTATTGTAGGACTATTTAATGGTGCATACAGTGATATCATTGTAACAGTCGTATTTAATTATTGTAGGGCTCTTTAATGGTACATACAGTGATAGCATTGTAACAGCCGTGTATAGTTATTGTAGGGCTCTTTAATGGTACATACAGTAATAGCATTGTAACAGCCGTGTATAGTTATTGTAGGGCTCTTTAATGGTGCATACAGTGATATCATTGAAATGTTCATTATGAGATTAATAATGCAGAGGAAAATATTGGCAGTACAAGCTATTTAGGACTGTTAGAAGGACTTAACAGTATTTGTATTAATCTTAGGAAAAGTGTATTCTGAGTGGAAAATAAAAACATATGTTCTGGTGATTTATAACATCTGAAATATCTTATTTATGAAACTGCATTCTGATTTTTTCTACTTGGAGAAATTAACTTTAATGCATTGGAGATTGGTACAGGTACTGCAGTACCAGTCAAAATTATTTCACCTAGAAGATTCCAAAGTTCAACTCCATGATGACCCAACTTACTGAGTTAAACGGCTTGAGGAAGCAACCTAACACAAAAAATTAAAATAAGTGTCCACTGGCTACCCCATGTGGGAGAGCAAGACACACACACACTTCCTAAACTTGGATATACTAACTCCAAATCACTCAAACATAAAGAAAAGGAAAAACAAACAAAAGGATATCCCTGCAGGCGCACAGAATGTACACGGACAGTGATTTCCGATGGATAATGAACTGGTATAAGAATTGCGTAGATGGTATCCTCATCAATTAGGACATGAATTATGGGATTAGTGTCGAGGTTCCTTATAGTTTCGACTGAAGCTCAGGGTATTCTTAAGCAGATGTTAAAATATTGATTATAGGTTTATTATAAAGTGTTCCACAAAACTGCCATTATGAACCTCGATTAAAGAAGTCGTGATTCCATCAGTTTCGGGTCGTTATTTCTTTATTGACGGCGTATCAATTACCGATTGGCGCAGAGATTGGGGAAAATTAAAGCAAACGTGGTTATGGGTAATATTTCTGAAAATACAAATCAAATGCAAATATTATGTATGCTAATATTCCAGATCATCGTAGTCCTCGAGCAATATCAAAGTGGAAATAAAGGGGAGAATAAAGTGGTGGCATTCGTCGTCGTCTCGGGAGGTGTAACAGAAATAATGGTCGTCAGAAATCAAATTAAATAAATAAAGGGAACAAATTCTTCGTGTCAGATGAACAGATAAATCGACAAAACCAGGATCGTTATTGAAGATGGAAGTCGATGCTCAGGATCGTGTCGGAAATTAAACGATGCTTTCATCCGGTCGAACAAATGGGATCGTCTCCGTAAGGTCTTTCGATATTAAATCCGACTCGACTCGAGGATCTCGATGTCGTCGTTTCAAAATGTAAATCCGCTCGACGTCGGATCGTCATCGTGGGCGCTCAAATTAAATCAAAACAAAGGAAATGGAGAACAAGTGTCGAAATAAAGCTCAAAATGCTCATCAGGACAATAAAGTTTCGGATCCTCGTCAGATAAGGTTGGAAACTCCGTCTCAGACAATAAAGGCTCGGTTATATCGTGTCGAATCGGCGTCGTCGGATCTCGTCGAAGATCGGCTCGTCTTCATCGTCGGATCTTATCGTCGATGGAAATCCATCAGGATCTCGGTCGTCATCGATGATCTCATCGCTCGTCATATCTCGTCGTCGTCGGAAAAGCTCAGATCATCAGGATCTTAATCGTCGGAAAAATCGTCTTCCTCGTCATCGACAGGATCTCGTCGGTCGGAAAACTCCGTCATCCATCGTCGATCTTCGTCGGTCGAAACTCGTCATCATCAGATCAGGATCGTCGTCGATATCGGGCTCAAATACTTTCATCCATCGGATCTCTCATCGAATCCGGCTGTCGTTAATCATCCGTCGTGTCGGATCTTCTCGTCATCGGATGGAAAACAAATCTTTCATCATCGACAAGGATCGTCGTCGACGTCGGAAATCAAATTAAACAATCGACTCGTCGGATATCGTCGTCCGGAAATCTCATCCGTAAATAAAAGGATCGTGTCGTCGATGCTCATCATTTCGACAGGTCGGGATCTCGATGTCGATAAGGTTCGTTTCAAATCATCGACAGGTTAATCGTTGTCGAATGAAATCGGCTCGGGATCTTATCGGCGTAAAACTCAAATCTTTCATCAAATCAAAAGGATCTCGTGTCGAAGTGAAAGAAGCTCAAAGATATCATCATCGTCGAACAGATATCTCGTCGAAGGAAATCGATAAATCATTTCGAAAAGTCGGGATCGATGAATCGAAATCGTATCTTTCATCGTCAAAACCGGGATCTCGTGTCGAGATGGAAGAAATGAAATAAAGGAAGTCCGGATCTCTCGTCGAAGTCGAAGAATAAAGTAAATCATTTCAGGAAGTCAGGATCTTGTCGATCAGTGGAAGAAACAAAATAAATATTGGATATATCTCGAAGATAAAGGAAAAGCTCGACAATCGTAAACAGGATCGTTAATCGAATAAATCAATCATCGAACAAATTCGATGTCGGAAGGAAAACAAATCATTTCAAAGGCGTCGGGATCGTCGAGTCGGAAAGCTCAAATCTCAGATCAGGATCTCGGTATTAAGTGGAATCCGTCAATCAAACTCAGGATCAATATCGGTGTCGAGTCGGAAATTTCAAAATTAATCAATCCATAAAGGATCTCCTCGTCGTCCGGAAAAATCAAATTAACAAGAAATAAACCAGGATCTTAATGTCGGTCAGAAATCGTCAGATCATAAATTTTCGATGGGGAAATAAAGGATGTCGAAATCCGGATCTTATTCAAAATTAAAGGGAACGAATGTAAATCCGTCGATCTCTCTCGGTTTATAAACAAATTAAAATCGTAAAGAAGTCAGGATCTCGTCGTCGAAAATCGAAATAAAATTAAATCCGCTCGAACCATAATCGATCCTCGTGTCGATAAAATAAAATCATCCATTTCAGAAACAAAGATAAGGTCTCTCGTGTCGATAAGGTTAAATAATGTCGATAAAGTCGGATCATATAATATTAAGGAAAACAAAATGTAAAGCTCGACGATATCGATATCGAAGTCGACAAATCTTTCGTCAAATAAAATAGAACAGGATCTATATCTCGATGTCGAAAAGAAACAAATTAAAATAAATCAAACGGACAGATCGATCTCTCTATGTCGAGTCGATAAACAAAATTAAAATATTTTCTCGGCTCGGATCATATCGTCGGTCGATTTCATCCGTATCCGGAACAAATCTCGATGATAAAGTCGACTCGGTCTCATCAAATAAAGGATCAAATTGTCGAGTCGATTTCCGTCTTTCATCCATCGACAGGATCTCGATTAATTAAACCGTCGGCTCAAATGCTCATCAAAAAGACCAGGATCATCGATTACGAAGATGGAAAAGTCTCTTTCATCATCAGGATCTCGTTAAATTAAATCAAAGTAAAATCAAATCAAAGATCGAATCGTCGAGGATGGAAGTCGTAAATCCGTCGACCGGATCTCGATGTCGATCTGAAAAATCCGTCATCATCGAAAATAAAGAGATAATTATCTCGATTGGTCGAAGATAAAGGAAGCTCGTCCGTCATCCATCGGATCTCTCGCTAAAGATATAAAACTCGTCAGGATCAATATCGATGTCGATCGCTCGAAATATCGTCGAACTCGGATCTCGATGTCGAATCGACTCAAATCATCATCGAATCTCAATCTCCTCGATATCCGGAAAAACTCAATCATCGAAGTCCGGCATCGAATGGATCTCTCGATATCAATCAATCCGCATCCGCTCGGAAGAAGATCGGATCTCGTCGAGAATCGGAAAAATCTTCCATCCATCGGCTCGGATCCTCGATGTCGAGGATCCGGCATATCATCCGCTCCATCATCCACTTTCCGCGTCCGGATCTCTCAAATGTCGAAATCGGCTCAAATCTTTCATCGCTCGTCGAGATATCGATGTCGAAAAATCGGCTCATCCTCATCCATCCGTAAAACATATCTCTCCGTGTCGAAATCCGGCGCTCCGTCTCATCCGCTCCGCTCCGAGATCTCGATATCGAAATCCGGCTCATCTCGCTTTCCGGCGCAGAAGAACTCGAATCTCTCGATAAATAAAACAATCAGGCATCATCATCCATCCGGCAGAAAACCGAGATCATCGATCAATCGGCATCCGTCTCATCCGCTCCGCGACCAGGATCTCTCCTAAATCAAGTCGCGCTCATCTTCATCATCCGGCGGATCGTCCATCTCTCAAATAAAATCGCTTTCCGTCTTTCATCCATCGGCTCGGATATTCGTCGAAGAATCAAACTCCATCTCATCACTCCGGATATAAATGTCGGGAATTTCAAATGCTCATCCATCGGCAGGCTCGGATCTCTCGTCGGCAAATCGGCGTAAAATACTATCACTTCCGCTCGGATCTCTCGTCTGAAATCAGGCGCTCCGATCTCTTCCATCCATCTCGAGGATCTCTCGTGTCGAAATCGAATCAAAATCCGGCGTCAATCTTATCGAAAGTCGGGCGTCGCTCGTCTTTCATCACTCGGATCTCTCGTGTCGAAGTCGACATCCGTCTTCATCCGCTCCGCGGCATCGAACGTCTCTCGTGTCGAAAGATAAGGGAAAAATCATCCGGAATCCGGATCTCTCTCAATCGAAGATGCGCTCGGCATCCGGATCTCGATGTCGTCGTCGCGCTCATCCGCTGGATCAAACAGGATCTCGTCGTCGAAGTCAGGCTCAAAATCTTCATCCGGCGAATCGGATCTCGTCGTCGATAGGCGTCTTTCATCGAATTTCGACGGATCTCTCGATGTCGATCAATGGGCATCCGTCGGATCATATCGATCGAAATCAGAAAAAGCTCAAAATGCTATCCGTCGGATCCTGGTCAGGCGTCACTCGTCGGATCTCGTGTCGAATCAGGCATCATGGATCTCATCAGTGTCGAAGATGGGCTCCGTCTCATCATCGGACTCGGATCGATGTCGAATCCGTCGTCTCCGTCGATCCGTCCATCAAATCGGATCATCTCGATGTCGAAATCCGCGCTCATCGTCGGATCTCGATATCGACCGGGCGTCATCCGTCATCCATCGGATCTCGTCGTCGGCTCGGATCGTGTCGATCATCCGTATCCGGTCGTCGGATCTCTCGATGTCGACGTCTCATCCGTCGGATCTCGTGTCGAAGTCGGAAAAATCATCAAAGCTCGAGGATCTCGTCGAAGTCCGGAAATCATCCATTTCCGGCGCTCGGATCATCGATGTCGAAATCAGGCGTCGTCTTCATCCGCTCGGATCGTCATCGTCCGGGGCGTCGTCATCATCCGGATCGGATCGTCGTCCGGCGTCGTCTTTCGGCATCCGGGTTTCCGGATCATCGTCATCGAATGTCGGGCGCTAAAATCATCCGGAAATGGGATCGTGGTCCGAAGTCAGATCTCATCCATCGGCGTCGGATCTCGATATCCGGTCTCGACAAATCATCATCAAAGATCGAATCTCTCCTCTCGTCGAAATATCCGTCATCATCGACTCGGATCTCGATGTCGAAGTCGGAAAAACCGTCTCATCCATCGACAAAACGTCGAAGATCAGATCTCATCATCCGGATCTCTCGATGTCGAATCGGGCGTCCGTCTTCATCCGTCGAGGATCTCCTCGTCGTCGGCTCGTCGCGTCGGATCTCTCGTCGTCGACTCGTCATCCGGATCGTCGTCGAAGATCGAATCCGTCTTTCATCGATCAAGATCGAATCGAAGATAAAGTCGCTCGGATCCTCGTCGTCGAAGTCGAAAACAAATATCGAAAAATAAACAGATATCTCGATGTCGAATCCGTCATCATTTCCGTCCGGTCGAAGATGGGCTCGGCGCGTCGGATCATCGTCGATCGTCGTCAGGATCTCTCGTCGTCGAAGCTCGTCATCAAAGTGGATCCTCGTCGAAGTCGACTCATCATCCGTCCGGATCTCGTCGTCGATCAATCGGCATCTTTCGGATCGATCGAAATCATCCGGCTCGGATCATCGTGTGGAATGGGCGTCATCCGCTCGTCGGATCTTCTCGATATAAAGTCAGGCATCTTCATCATCAAAATGGATCTCGATGTCGTCCGGGCGTCATCCGGCTCGGATCTTTCCTCGATGTCGAATCAGGCTCAAATCATCAAACCGATCTCGTCGGTCGATATCGGGAAGATATCTCGATGTCGTCGTCGGTTCGTCGATATCAAATCATCCATCGTTTTCGGATCATCGTCAGTCGGGCATCAGGTCATCCATCGGATATCGATCCGTCTCGACTCAAATCCATCGACGTCGGATCATCGTCGTCATCGTATCATCGTATCGGATCAGTCGACTCAAATCCGGGATCTCGTCGGTCGACGTCATCGAAATCCGGTCTCTCGTCGTCCGTCTAAAGATCGTCGAACTCGGTCTCGATGTCGGTCAGGCGTCATCCGGAAGTCATCATCGATTAAATCATCGGCGAAGGAACTCGGATCTCGATGTCGAAATCAGGCGCTCCATCGCTCGGGAACTCGAGGATCTCGATGTCGAAGATAAAATAAAGGCGGGAAAATCCGGATCGATGTCGAAATGGGCATCAATCCGCTTCCGGATCTCCTCGATAATCGAAATCCGGAAAAAGCAATCTTCATCGGCGGAAAGATCCGGATATCGATGTCGAAAGGATCCGGAAAAGCTCAAATCATCCGCTCGGCGAATCAGGATCTCGTCAGACAATCAAATCATCCAGCTCAAAAGACTCGGATCATCGAACAATAAAGCATCTTCATCCATCGGCTCGAGGATCAAAATTATCGTGTATCGCTCGGCGAACTCGGATCTCTCCTCGATGTCGAGGATCGGCAAATAATCTCCATCCGCTCAGGCGAAGACTCGAACCAATCTCGATGTCGAAAGATCAGGCAAATGCAAAATATCATAAATAAAGGCAAGGATCTCTCGATGTCGGCGACCGAAGCTCGATATCGGCGTCGGATCTCGATGTCGAAAGGTCAGGCAAAACTCATCCGCTTTCGTCGGGTTCTCCTCGATATCGATCGGTCGACAAAATGCTCGGTTCTCTCGTGTCGAAATCGGCGTCCGGTAATCCGGATCTCGAGATGTCGAAACAATCTCAGCCGCTCCGGGCGGTCGGATCTTCAAATGTCCGGTAAATCTTTCATCCATCAAAAAATAGACTCGGATCTCGTCGGCGTCGGCTTTCAAATCTCAAAATCATCAGATCAGATCTCTCCTCGATAAAGGAAAAGCTCCGTCTTCATCCAGCTCGAACCATATCGGTTCGAACAATCAGGCTCAAAATCCATTTCCGCGTCAGGTCGAAGAATCCGCTTTCGATAAATCCATCCGCTCGGATCGAAGATGCGTCGAAATCATCCATCCGGCTCCGGATCGCTCAAATGTCGAATCTCTCGTGTCGATCGGTCGACTCGTCATCCGCTCGGTCATCAAGTCGTCGAAATCAGGCGTCATCAACTCCGGCGCGTCGAATCTGTCGAAAGATAAATAGTCTTCATCGCTCGGATCTCGTCGAAGTCGGAAAAATAAAGGATCTCTCGTCTCGTCGCTCGTCGTCTTTCGAAATCCGTCGTGTCGAAGTCAGATCCATCCGGATCTCCTCGATGTCAAAGTCGGCATCCGTCTTCATCCGTCGCGCTCGTCTCGGCAGGATCTCTCGTGTCGAGTCGGGCGTCGTCGGATCTCGATGTCAGACAATGGGCTCAATCTTTCAGTTCGGTCGGAAGCTCGTCATTTCATCGGATCTCGATGTCGAATCGCGTCGAATCCGGGACTCGGATCTCTCTCGTCGAAGTCGGGCATCGTCATCCATCCGGCTCGGATCTCGTCGTCGACTCAATCATCCGCTCGAATCGTGTCGATCGGTCGGCGTCATCCGCTCGGTCTCGGTGTCGAAGATAAAGGCATCCGGATCTCTCGTCGAAGTCGGCTCAAATCATCGTTCAGGATCGTCGGTCCGGGATCCTCGGTCGTTAAATCCGATGTCGAAGTCGAACAAAGTCCATCGGATCGTCGTCCGTCCGGGCGTCGTCATCCAGCTCGTCGATTAATCAGGATCTCTCAAATTGTCAGATCGTCTTCGAAATCCGTCGAGGATCTCTCGATATCGAACAATCGATATCCGGCGTCGGATCTCTCGTCGAATCGGGCGTATCGATAATCATCATTTCGACATCGAAAGATCAGGATCTCGATGTCCGTCGGCAAATCATCGTCGGATCGATCAGGATCAAAAGTCATCGGATATCCGGGTCAGATCGATAAATCTTCATCCGCTCATCGACTCGGATCTCTCGCAGGATCGAAGTCGAACGTCATCCGGATCGATCGAAGTCGATCAAACTCATCATCGGATCTCTCGTCGTCGAATCGTATCTTTCGTCAATCAAAGATCAGATCGATCTCGATCATCATCGGTCTCTCGTCGAATCAAAATCTTCATCCGTCGAAGGATCTTCGTCGGGCTCAAATTAAAAGATCGGATCATCGATCGTCGAAAAAGATCGTATCATCGAAGTCGACTCGGATCTCGATAGATCAATCAGGATCTCGTGTCGTCGTCGGGATCATCGAAGTCGGGCGTATCGTCATCCGGATCTCGATGTCGAATCGTCTTTCATCTTCGATCGTCATCCGGCGTTCCATCGATCCGTCGACTCATCGATCTCTCGGTTCGTCTAATCCGTCATCGATCAATCATCTCGATGTCGAATCCGCTCAGGTCGTCGAACGGATCATTCTCGATGTCGAAGTCGTATCCGTCATCCGGATCTCGATGTCGTCGGCAAATCCGGCATCGGATCGTCGTCGAATCGGAACGTCGTCATCCATCGGCGTCGGATCATCGTCATCGGATCGGGCATCAATCATCCATCGATCGGTTTCGTCGGCATCATCATCTCGGCGAAAGGGCTCGGATATCTCGATGTCGAAAGGTAAACTCAAATGCTCATCGCTCGTCGGATCTCTCCTCGTGTCGAAGAATGGAAAAAGCTCCGTCTCATCCGCTCGGGAACCGAAGGATCTCTCACCGGTGTCGAGGATCCGGAAAAATCTTTCATCCGCTCAGGTCGGATCTCTCTCGGTGTCGAGACAATGCGGGAAAGCTCCGTCATCCGTAAAGGTCGATCTCGATATCAGGCATAAATTAATCATCCATCCGGCGCTCGAGTCGTTATCTCGATGTCAAAGATGGGGAAAAATCCATCTCGAAAATCATCGCGAACCGGATCTCTCGACCGATAAAATATCATCCGGAAAGATCAGGTCTCCTCGTGTCGTCGATGAAAAAGAAGCTCGTAAAATAAAGAACAGGATCTCGAAAGGCCGGAAAATCAAATTTCCGGTCGGATATCTCGTGTCGAACAATGGAAAAACTCCGTCTCATCCATCGTCCGGATCTTATCACGATTGGTCGGCTCAAAGTCTCATCGACCAGGATCTCATCGTCTCCGTCTCGACATCCGTTCATCCGGCTCGGCAAAGTTTCAGTCTCTCGGTTCGTCTGGTCGGAAAAGCTCGGGTCTTTCTCATCCATCCGTCAAATCTCGTGTCGAATAAAACTCCGTCTCGGCAGGATCTCGTGTCGAAGTCAGGCGTCGTCCGGCGTCGGATCTCTGTCGAAGTGGAAAACTCAAAATCATCATCGGCTCCGGATCATCGTGTCGAGGATCAGGCTCAAATCGCTCAGGATCTCCTCGTGTCGGTCAGAAGCATCCGTCGTCAGGATCTCTCGATGTCGCGTCGACTCAAAGTCTTTCATCCCGCTCAAAATGGATCCTCGATATCAGAAGTCATCTCGTCTCATCCATCGGCAGGACTCGGGATCTCTCTCGTGTCGGTGTCGGAAAAATCATCCGGCGTCGGTTATCGTCTCGAAGAATCCGGCTGTCGTCTTCATCCGTATCAAACTCGGATCTCTCGTCGTCCGTCGACTCCGTCTTCATCCGCTCGGATCCTCGATCCGTAGTCAGGATCAAATCTCCGCTCGAATCCGGATATCGTCGTCGGTCCCGGAATCGAACAAATCAATCAAAATCGGAAGGAACGGATCTCGGGATCGAAGTCGGAAAACTCAAATGCTCGAAGATCCGTATCCGTCAGGGGATCGGATCATCGGTCGAAGGTGGAAAATCAAATGTCATCGTCGAACAGGATCTTCGTGTCGAAGATGGAAAATAAATCAGGTCGATAAAGTCGACAATGTTCCGGATCGTGTCGAAGTCGAAAAATAAAATCATTTAAACATAAATTTGTAAAGATCTAGTGATAAAACAAACTGCAAATCATATGTCGGTCAAAATGTATCTATCATTTATCCTGATCCATTACATATTAACAATCATAAATGTATTGGATTTGTGTGTGAAAATATCATCATAAAGTATTAATGGACATATATAGTCGGATCTTATAAAAGAAACTGTCAAATTGCAGCCACATATGATGTAAACTTCATGACAAAGATGTAAATTTATAAAATAAAATAAACAAATGAACTGGTTTATTGCAAAAATGTAGAATAATGTATGGCTGATTTAAAGCTGAAAGCAAAATACATCAGCCGTTTTCATACTCTGTAAATAAATGAATGGTGTCATGTGTAGGATTTAATCAATTCTTAAAATAAAACACTAAAGGATATGAAACATCCTGTCAACTATTTCTAGCTGCACATGGAAATGTCAAGATAAATAGATCATAGGATAATGTAGTGCAACAGAAGATCAAAAGTGATTTCAAATAAATAAAATATGACATAGATAACTCTGGTCATGTGTCAGATTTGGGTATGGAAAAGTGGCTGTAAAAGTGTTGTGAACACAGGTTCGGACAAAGATATGATTAACAAAAAAAATCTACCATATATGTGTAAAAGTCTGAGGCATGGATCTTGTTGTCAATCAAATCTCAGCTGGACATAAATTGTCATAAAATGCTAGTGTTGAAATGTATCCAGGCGGTGTGAGTCAATAGCAATTCTGAGCAATGATCTTTCATGTCATTTGTAAGCAAATGTGTGTGGACTCTGTGGTGTGGCTCAAATCTTCAGCATCCTTGAAAATCAGGGTACAGATGTCTAGCACTGTTTTGATATCAGTTTTGTCAAAAACTAACCATTAGTGATGCAAATAGGATTGTGTGAATAAAATGTCAGTGGTGTTTTGTAGTCTTTGGATCTATGTGGTCTGTATGTATTCATGTCATGAAACTGTCATCATGGACTTCTGAATGACCAAACTTTAAGTGTTGAGAGGTATTGTGAGGATGGGTAAAATGTGGAAAGATGGGATGTGTGTAAATGGAAAAACAAGTAACAGAAAAACGAGACTGGATGTATGTGTTAAAGGCAGTCACTCAGAAATAACAAAGAGATGTTATGATGTGGTCAAAATAACAAAATATGAGGGGTTGTGTAGAAAATCTAAATGTTAGTGTATGGTGAGTGGAAATGTATGGAAGTGTCTAGGTAGAAATGTTTTAAAACGACTGGATTATGTAGATAAAGGAAAACTCAAAAACAAAGTAATAAAGAACAGGTTCTCTAAAGTGATAAATTATAGACAAATATTATTTGAAGAAAAATAAAATTTAAAAAGGAACAGAACAAATAAAATGTATAGACTCCAATATGTGTGGAAAGATAAAATCTATACAAAATAAAAAATTCCAGTGAAATGTATTGTTATGTGCAGAACATTTATTGCCTAGAGATTTTTTTTGGTAAAAACACTGTCAGACTATTATGTGAAGGTGGCTTAAATATGGAAATAGGAAGATGACAAAGTCTGGTTGTGTGAAGTCATATAGACTGGAATATCAAATTAGTGGCAGTACAGTCTTTCTATTTAGGACTGTGGTAAATAATTAGTAAACATCTGTGGGCTCTGAAAGTTTCATAGGGTATTTTCTCAGGGGAGGATTTGTCTATAATGTATTTTTGGGGAAACTTAGTATTATAACAATGTTTATATATTTGTATGTCTTATGTATGTGGTGTTTATTAATTTAGTATTGTCTTAAGTATTGTAGAAAATATAGACTGTCTCAGAAATGGTGGGTGATCTTGTAAACAAAGGCAGGATAAGTTCAAGAAGCTTCACTGGATAGTCTCTGAAGGCACAGGCCTCAACAAGGGTCTATAAAATAGATTATATTATATGTTGAGATGTAAAATGTGTACACATTCCTGGGCTGTCTTATATGGTACTTGTGAAGTACTGTATACTGACCTGATGCAATGGAAACATGATGTCACCTCTGTAAAATCTACAGTGGTTTGCTGGTGAAATGTCTTATGTACTAAAGCTGTGAGTAGGATTGTATAAACATGTTATACATGGGTGATTTTTGACTGTCATAGTATTGCATTTAGGAGTTTACAGTATTCTGTTGAAGTCATAGGGTGATTGTTGTATAAAAACAAATAAGTAGAAGTCTGTATATATATTTTTGCTACTGCATGTACAGGACTTTTAAATGTCATAAAATCAAAATAGAGAACTTATAAAGTACTTTGGAGTGCTTAACAAATTTTAGTAAATAGAAGGATTGTGGGCTGATAAATGTGAACATGTGGAAAAATGTATCAGTAAATTTTGGGTGTGCATTTTATACAGTCTGATATAAAAACAAATTAATATGGTGCAAGAAAGTGATTTGTATAGATGTATTATGTGTGTGAATAAAAATGTTTATCTCTGTAATGGAGGGACTGTATTTAAATTATAGGTTGTGTAAATAAGAGTGTAATGTGGTTATGTGAGATGACTGTAGGACTTGTCTAAAACAAAGACAGCTCTATGAAATGAAAACATAGGATAGTAATGTTTGGTCTGTGGTAATAGTATACATGCTCAAGTATGAGGATGTTTGAATATGAAAGTAATATGATAAGCATAAAAGTGGCTTGTGTATTTTTATGGATGTATTGAGTCTTTTTAAACAGGGTAGTATGTCTGTATTTAGAACATAGATGAATGGTTGTTGTGCCTTATATAAAGCATAACATACAAATAGGGAAACAAGAGTAACAGAAGTATGAACAAGGAAATGGAGAGACAGGATGTATATAGGTATTAGAGGAGTAGGAAAGGGAAACAAGAGTAACAGAAATAAAAACAAGGAAAAGGAGAGACAGGATGTATATAGGTATTAGAGGAGTAGGAAAGGGAAACAAGAGTAACAGAAATAAAAACAAGGAAAAGGAGAAATAGGATGTATATAGGTATTAGAGGAGTAGGAAAGGGAAACAAGAGTAACAGAAATAAAAACAAGGAAAAGGAGAGACAGGATGTATATAGGTATTAGAGGATTAGGAAAGGGAAACAAGAGTAACAGAAATAAAAACAAGGAAAAGGAGAGACAGGATGTATATAGGTATTAGGGCAGTAGGAAAGGGAAACAAGAGTAACAGAAATAAAAACAAGGAAAAGGAGAGACAGAATGTATATAGGTAATAGAGGAGTAGGAAAGGGAAACATGGGTAACAGTAATAAAAAAAAGGAAAAGGAGATACAGGATGTATATAGGTATTAGAGGAGTAAGAAAGGGAAACAAGAGTAACAGAAATAAGAACAAGGAGATGGAGAGACAGGATGTATATAGGTATTAGATCAGTAGGAAAGGGAAAAAGTAACAGAAATAAAAACAGGGAAAAGGAGAGAGAGGATGTATATAGGTATTAGAGGAGTAGGAAAGGGAAACAAGAGTAACAGAAATAAAAAGAAGGAAAAGGAGAGACAAGATGTATATAGGTATTAGTGGAGTAGGAAAGGGAAACAAGAGTAACAGAAATAAAAACAAGGAAAAGGAGAGACAGGATGTATATAGGTATTAGAGCAGTAGGAAAGGGAAACAAGAGTAACAGAAATAAAAACAAGGAAAAGGAGAGACAGGATGTATATAGGTACTAGAGTAGGAAAGGAAAACAAGGATAAAGAGAGACAGGATGTATATAGGTATTAAAGGTGTAGGAAAGGGAAACACGAGTAACAGAAATAAAAACAAGGAAAAGGAGAGACAGGCTGTATATAGGTATTAGAGCAGTAGGAAAGGGAAACAACAGTAACAGAAATAAAAACAAGGAAAAGGAGAGACAGGATGTATATAGGTACTAGAGTAGGAAAGGAAAACAAGGGTAACAGAAATAAAAACAAGGAAAAGCAGAGACAGAATGTATATAGGTTTTAGTGCAGTAGGAAAGGGAAACAAGAGTAACAGCAATAAAAACAAGGAAAATGAGATACAGTATGTATATAGGTATTAGAGGAGTAAGAAAGGGAAACAAGAGTAACAGAAATAAAAACAAGGAAAAGGAGAGACAGGATGTATATAGGTATTAGAGGAGTAGGAAAGGGAAACAAGAGTAACAGAAATAAAAACAAGGAAAAGGAGAGACAGGATGTATGTAGTTATTAGAGGAGTAGGAAAGGGAAACAGGAGTAACAGAAATAAAAACAAGGAAAAGGAGAGACAGGATGTATATGTGTATTAGAGGAGTAGGAAAGGGAAACAAGAGTAACAGAAATAAAAACAAGGAAAACGAGAGACAGGATGTATATAGGTATTAGATGAGTTGGAAAGGGAAACAAGAGTAACAGAAATAAAAACAAGGAAAAGGAGAGACAGGTTGTATATAGGTATTAGAGGAGTAGGAAAGGGAAAAAGTAACAGTAATAAACCAAGGAAAAGAAGAGACAGGATGTATATATGTATTAGAGGAGTAGGAAAGGGAAACACGAGTAACAGAAATGAAAACAACGAAAAGGAGAGACAGGATGTATATAGGTATTAGAGGAGTAGGAAAGGGAAACAAGTAACAGAAATAAAAACAAGGGAAAGGAGAGAAAGGATGTATATAGGTACTAGAGTAGAAAACTGAAATGAGTAACAGAAATAAAACCAAGGAAAAGGAGAGACAGCATGTATATAGGTAATAGAGGAGTAGGAAAGGGAAACAAGAGTAACAGAAAAAAAAACAAGGAAAAGGACAGACAGGATGTATATAGGTATTAGAGGGGTAGGAAAGGGAAACAAGAGTAACAGAAATAAAAACAAGGAAAAGGAGAGACAGGATGTATATAGGTATTAGAGGAGTAGGAAAGGGAAACAAGAGTAACAGAAATAAAAACAAGGAAAAGGAGAGACAGGATGTATATAGGTATTAGAGGAGTAGGAAAGGGAAACAAGAGTAACAGAAATAAAAACAAGGAAAAGGAGAACTTTATTTATTTATTTTATTATTTATTTATTTAAATTTGTTGATGGGAGTGTCCGACTGGATGTGGGTCCATTTTCAGCGGAGGCCCGGGGAGAAAAGCTCCACAGTAAAATAAACAGACAGTAGTTACATTGATTTACATAGCGATTAACAATTACTTACAACATATTTACAGATGAAGAACATAGTACATCAGTAGACAACTAGAATCTTTATCTGTGAAGTACATTACAGGCATTAACAAATGTAACAATGAGAAGTTCCTGCTGTATAATAAGTACTAGGCTTATGAGCATCTGAGCTTGCTATCATCAAGGTAGTTAGTGGAGGTGAAAGAAAGGTAGTAGTTGGATGGGGTGGATGATATTAGAGTGGGAGTTGCAAGGGCATAGCCAGCATGTTTTTAGGTGCACTTTTAATAAAGTTTTGAAGTTGGTGCTTGATGGTACGGAGGTAATTGTCGGTGGGAGTGAGTTCCATAATTTGGCTATGGCGCAAGAGAATAGTGCTTCACCAGCAGAGTTATTGGCTTTAGTGATCTGCAAGTGATTTTTGTTGCTGGATCTTAGTGGTCTGGTGGTGCGATAGGGTTGGAGTAGATTCTGGAGGGATGGGACATTTAGTGGATGGTTTACTAGTTTGTGGGCGAGTGAGAGTTGATACCACTGAAGGAGGTGAGGGAGTTCAAGCCAGCCCAGTTCAGCAAGTGAGAGACAGTGGTGACTACGGTAGGATGCCCTGTGGCGAATTTGGCGATTTTGTTGTAGCAGGTCTCTAGCTTGTTTAGATCACATTGCCTTAGGTTGGTATATACTGGAGAGGCATAAAGTAGGGTGGAGATAAGGTGGGAATTTGCTATTGAAATCTTTGCTGCTTTGGTGAGAAATTGTTTATTTCTGTATAATGCTCCTATTTTTTGTGGACTTTTTTATGGTCATGGATATATGAATGTTAAATTTTAGTTTATTGTCTATTTCCACTCCTAGCAATTTGGTGTGTTCAGTTGGGTATATAGTGGTGTTGTCTTTTGCTGTGATGTTAAAGTGATAGTTGTTTTGAGTATGTTTTGTGGGTTGGAAGATGAGTAGTTTAGTTTTGTTTGGGTTGAGTATTAATTGGGCATCGGATAATCATGTTTCAACAGAGGAAAAGGCGCCCTGTGTGACTTTTTGCAGTTTGGGTAGGGACTGGGCTGAGCAGATGATGGTTGAGTCATCTGCGTATTGGATGAGTGTGCCATGTTTGGTGGCAGAGGCTAGATTATTGGTGTAAACAGAGAAAAGTAGGGGTCCAAGGATGGATCCTTGGGGAACCCCTATGGAGTCAGGTAGTTGGGGAGATATGTCATTCTGCCATACAACGGATTGTTGGTGGTCAGACAGGTAACTCTGAAACCAGTTGGTGACTGATTGTGAGAAGGATAGGTTATTGAGGACAGAGATAAGTTGTTTGTGTGGGACCATGTCAAATGCTTTAGATAGGTCTAGGAAAGTAGCAGAGGAGAGATAGCCATTGTTTTTATGCTGAAAGATAGTGTTAGTAAAGGAGAGTAAGGCAGTGGTGGTGCTATGGTATGATTGGAAACCATGCTGAGTACTGGAAAGGAGGTTGTTAGTAAGGAGGTAGTGTGAGACCTGAGAGTGTATGCATCTAGTATTTTGGAGAGTGCAGAGGGAATAGCTATGGGTCGGTAATTGGTTAGTTCTGCAGAGGGTCCGCCTTTGTGGAGGGGAATTATATGTGAGACTTTCCACAATGTGGGAACGTAACTTTCTGACAGAGATTGGTTAATCAAGATGGATACTGGGTAGGCCAGAGCATCAGCTGCGATTTGTAGGTATTCACTTAGGAGGTTGTCTGCTGCTAATTTGGTGGGTTCAGGTTTAGTTAAGAGTTTTTTTTATGTTTGAGGTATGTACAGGAGAAAAGAGAAGGCAGTGGGGAGATTACTAGTTGAAGGTGTGGGTTGGAGGGAGGGGTTGTGTTGTTTAGCTAGTGATAGTATGGTTTGGGTGACGTGTGTGTTGAATGAGGTAGCAATATTTTCTGAGGAGTGAGGGATGTTAGGAGGAGGGGTACTGACTTTACCTGGGTGGAGGATGGAGTTTATGGAGGAACAGAATTGTTTGGGGCTGTGTTGTGAGGAGTCTAGGGCAGACTGGTAGTATTGGAATTTGTCACGTTTTATTAGCTTTTTGACTCTATTGCGTAGTTCTAGGAATTTCTGTCTAGCTGCGGGGGTTTTTGTTTTGCGCCAGTGCTCCTAGGCTTTATCCCTGTTTTTCATTTCTTACTTAGTGGTTTTCTGTAGCCATGGGGAGGGTTGTGCTTTGGTTCTGGAAAATCTTATGGGGGCATGGTAATTAAAGATGTTCAGGAAGGTAGTATTAAAAAATTCAACTGCGTCATCTAGACTGAGGTACTTTAGAGCATGCCAGTTACATTCTTTGAGGGATGAGATGAATGTGAGTGGGTTAAAGTTTATTTTTTTACGTATTTGATGATAGATGACAGGTTTAGCTTGGTACAGATATTTTTTGTGTAGGAATGTTGGGGAGTGAACACTGAGGCTATCTGATAAGCAGCCTGTTATATATGACCGGGGGTTCTTACTGACTAGTATCCAATCCAGGGTAGTGTGCTTGCTGGAGTCTTATTTATCCTTGTTCGTGACTGGACTAGTTGGGTGAAGCCATGAAGGTGTACATGATGGGCTGGATTGTTGCCAGAACAGGATTGCCAGTCAATATTGAAATCACCTAAGATGATAGTTTCTTGGGGAGATGATGGGTAGACCAGCTGAGGAGATTTTCTAGTGGAGGGTTGTTTTGGCCAGGTGGGAAGTAGCATCCAATTATGTTGATGGTTTTGTTTTGGTTAATTTTGAGGTTGGTATATATTATTTCTTCATTGCCTATTTGTGGAGCTGATGATTTTAAGATCTGGATGTTTAGATGCTGTTTAAATATTATAGCTACACCACCTCTTTTTTTGTTTAGCCGGTCTACTCTTAGTATGCCGTAACCTGTAGGGAGTATTTGCTCACTGGTAATGTGAGGTTTTAGCCAGGTTTCTGTCAGGATGACTATATCTGGGGAGAATAAGTCTATGGTGGCATGGAGTTCATGGACTTTGTTGGATATACTTCTAATATTTAGGCTTAGTAGAAGGAAGTCACTTGGCTTTCTATTGGCTGTAATATGGGAGAAGTTGTGGTTTCTAGTCTGATTATGAGGATTGGGGTTGGAGATGGTAGGGCCAGGATTGGGGTGGATGTCTCCACTTAGGGCTAGTTTTGATATGCATGAGATTATTAGTTTTCTCAGTTTTTGAATGTGTTTGTTTATAAGGGAAACTTTATGATTGTGCTCTGTGGGTAATAGGTATGGTGGGAGGGTTACTATGTTAAGTTGTAGGGATGCTTTACGTTTGAGTAATATAGTTGGTAGAATATGTGGGGAGTGCACAGGGATGGTTCTTGAGCTGGTGGGAGGGGAGCTGAGTATGGGTGAGACATGGGTGGTGGTGTGAGTAATAGTACAGTGGTAGTGGTTGAGTGGGGGAGTGATGGAGCTTTGGTAGGATGTAAGATATGCAAGGAGAGTGCAGGCAGTGAGCAAAGGAAAGCTATGCTCGTACATGTCAGTTGAGGAGGTGTGATAGTAGAGGGAATATGGAGGAGGAAGTGTTGGGTTAGCACTGTGGTTGACTATTGGAAAGATGGGAGGGGTTTGAGTGTAATAAAGGTGGGACCACTGGGGGCGGGAGGTAATAGGGGGCAGGGTGGGGAGAGAAGCGGGTAGAGACCCTGTTAGGTTCTTGTATGAGGGGCTGGAACAATCACAAAGCAAGACAAGTATGTGTTAAGAAACAATCACAATTGACCAAGGACTGCTCTGAAACTGTAAGTCTTTTCTTAATTTCTCAGGTGGAAAAATAGGATAACCTTGTATCAGTAGGCTACTGTGGTCATAGTTTAAATTAACAAACACACAGTATTGAACAGTTATGGATACTATTTGCTAACAGAAGGGAATAAGAGAAAGTGGAAGACGTGTGTGTGGTGGTGGTGGTGGGGAGGGGGGGTGGCTGCTTACAGCCAAAGCACAGTGCTCTCCAGGGGAAAATGAAGATTGGCTCAAACAGGTAGACACATACTCAAAGTTAACTGTAGCTGTTTGCAGACAGTTCAGACCCGGACTGCGCTTTCCTTATAAGAATGTTAAAGGTGGTGCCACAGTTGAATACTTAAGAGTGGTGTTAGGTCTAGAAAAGAAGAGTACAGAGAGGAGTAAGCACTTTTGAGATGGTAAATATATATTATAAAGATTATAAAAAACACACTGAGCAAATAGCTACCACATGCAGGACAATGTCCTGAACCACTACTTAGTATATGCAGATACTGAGCCAATTGGAAGAATATTAGAAAACAAAAACCCAGACAGTTATGCAGCCACAGATAAAAATATAGCGAGCAGCAATCTGTCGTAGTTCTCTAATGTGATTCTATCCACCAGTAACAGCACAAATTTATAGAAATAATTTAGACACTAGTATGAGCTGTCTACACACAACACAATTACATGAATAACATTAGTGAACAAGATGCAGCTATGCAAATCGACCATACATACTATTATACTAGAAACAACTTGGTGCATACAAAATGCTAGCATGCCATAGTAACATCAATAATAAAGCATAAAACATATTAGATCTCTAACACAATTCAACATAAACATATACAGTTGCAAAATGTCTAATACAATTCAACATAAATAGGCATTTACAGTTGTAAAACACTTACTGAAGAGACACTGAGCCTTCATGGGGCCTGTAGCAGAGTGGATTGTAGTTTTACAAATGGTGCCTGCCACAGGTAATATTTATTAACTCTGGGATTGTCTTAAGGTAATAAACAGGGAAGGGGAGGGGAGAACAAGGGTGTGAGCAGGAAGTTCTTTGTAGTGCTGCTAATGAGCCAAAGCAAGACAAGTATGTGTTAAGAAACAATCACAATTGACCAAGGACTGCTTTGAAACTGTAAGTCTTTTCTTAATTTCTCAGGTGGAAAAACAGGATAACCTTGTATCAGTAGGCTACTGTGGTCATAGTTTAAATTAACAAACACACAGTATTGAACAGTTATGGATACTATTTGCTAACAGAAGGGAATAAGAGAAAGTGGAAGATGTGTGTGGTGGCGGGGGGCTGCTTACAGCCAAAGCACAGTGCTCTCCAGGGGAAAATGAAGATTGGCTCAAACAGGTAGGCACATACTCAAAGTTAACTGTAGCTGTTTGCAGACAGTTCAGACCTGGACTGCGCTTTCCTTATAAGAATGTTAAAGGTGGTACCGCAGTTGAATACTTAAGAGTGGTGTTAGGTCTAGAAAAGAAGAGTACAGAGAGGAGTAAGCACTTTTGAGATGGTAAATATATATTATAAAGATTATAAAAAACACACTGAGCAAATAGCTACCACATGCAGGACAATGTCCTGAACCAGAAATAGGATGTATATAGGTATTAGAGGAGTAGGAAAGGGAAACAAGAGTAACAGAAATAAAAACAAGGAAAAGGAGAGACAGGATATATATAGGTATTAAAGCAGTAGGAAAGGGATACAAGAGTAACAGAAATAAAAACAAGGAAAAGGAGAGACAGGATGTATATAGGTATTAGAGGAGTAGGAAAGGGAAACAAGAGTAACAGAAATAAAAACAAGGAAAAGGAGAGACAGGATGTATATAGGTATTATAGGAGTAAGAAAGGGAAACAAGAGTAACAGAAATAAAAACAAGGAAAAGGAGAGACAGGATGTATATAGGTATTAGAGGAGTAGGAAAGGGAAACAAGAGTAACAGAAATAAAATCGAGGAAAAGGAGAGACAGGATGCATATATGTATTAAAGGAGTAGGAAAGGGAAACAAAAGTAACAGAAATAAAAACAAGGAAAAGGAGAGACAGGATGTATATAGGTATTAGAGGAGTAAGAAAGGGAAACAAGAGTAACAGAAATAAAAACAAGGAAAAGGAGAGACAGGATGTATGTAGGTATTAGAGGAGTAGGAAAGGGAAACAAGAGTAACATAAATAAAAACAAGGAAAAGGAGAGACAGGATGTATATAGGTAATAGAGGAGTAGGAAAGGGAAACATGGGTAACAGTAATAAAAACAAGGAAAAACAGAGACAGGATGTATATAGGTATTAAAGGAGTAGGAAAGGGAAACTAGAGTAAAAGAAATAAAATCAAGGAAAAGGAGAGACAGGATGTATTTAGGTATTAGAGGAGTAGAAAAGGGAAACAAGAGTAACAGAAATAGAAAACAAGGAAAAGGACAGACAGGATGTATATAGGTATTAGAGGAGTAGGAAAGGGAAACAAGAGTAACAGAAATAAAAACAAGGAAAAGGAGAGACAGGATGTATATAGGTATTAGAGGAGTAGGAAAGGCAAACAAGAGTAACAGAAATAAAAACGAGGAAAAGGAGATACAGGATGTATATAGGTATTAGAGGAGTAGGAAAGGGAAACAAGAGTAACAGAAATAAAAACAAGGAAAAGGAGATACAGGATGTATATAGGTATTAGAGGAGTAGGAAAGGGAAACAAGAGTAACAGAAATAAAAACAAGGAAAAGGAGATACAGGATGTATATAGGTATTAGAGGAGTAAGAAAGGGAAACAAGAGTAACAGAAATAAAAACGAGGAAAAGGAGAGACAGGATGTATGTAGGTATTAGAGGAGTAGGAAAGGGAAACACGAGTAACAGAAACAAAAACAAGGAAAAGGACAGACAGGATGTATATAGGTATTAGAGGAGTAGGAAAGGGAAACAAAAGTAACATAAATAAAAACAAGGGACAGGAGAGACCGGATGTATATAGGTATTAGAGGAGTAGGAAATGGAAACAAGAGTAACAGAAATAAGAACAAGGAAAAGGAGAGACAGGATGTATATAGGTATTAGGGCAGTAGGAAAGGGAAACAAGAGTAACAGAAATAAAAACAAGGAAAAGGAGAGACAGGATGTATATAGGTATTAGGGCAGTAGGAAAGGGAAACAAGAGTAACAGAAATAAAAACAAGGAAAAGGAGAGACAGGATGTATATAGGTATTAGAGGAGTAGGAAAGGGAAACAAGAGTAACAGAAACAAAAGCAAGGCAAAGGAGAGACAGGATGTATATAGGTATTAGAGGAGTAGGAAAGGGAAAAAGAGTAACAGAAATAAAAACAAGGAAAAGGAGAGACAGGATGTATATAGGTATTAGAGGAGTAGGAAAAAAAATTGTGTTGAGAAGGGTAGCAACTGCAAAGCCAGGAGACAGTGGGGGATTCTTTTATTTGCAACCTAAATAAATGAATGTAATGCATTGCCCTGATTGGCACAGAGATCGTATAATAGACTTTTACTTCAAAATGTGAGTACAGACTTTGACCTCACTTTTTTAAGGCTCATAGTTGGCAAGCATATTTTTGTCAGAAGATCGAAATTGATGACTTGGGAGATACTTGTGGAGAATTGTACTTATCCTGAGGCAGGAAGAAGAATTAAATATAATTTTGTGTGTTAAAAGTAGTTGATTATAATTTAGTTGGTGGGATAGTTATAATCAGCTTAGAGTTTTTAGTAAAGAACAGTGATGTGCTCTGTGTCTTGTATGAGCTGAAAATCTAGCTAACTTGTTGTAACACTGTTCTAGTTTAGATTTTACATTAGCCTGGAGGTTATTCAAGATGGGACAACCATATAATAGAGAGATTTGAAAATATAATAGAGATTTGAGCAGGATTAGTGATAAGATTTACTTCACGTGGATGAGAAGATTTTTTCTAGAGAAGTGGTAATCTTTAAGACAAATACCTGTTCCTCCAGCATGTCCTGTTTATGTTTCAGGCAAGGGTTAGGTTCTTCAAACAGGTATTTCTGATATTATCTGTATTTCAGATGTGCATTAAATACATCAGTGTGGGATGCGAGGATGCCGTGTAGGCCAGACATAGATCACAATGCAGTAGTCTGTAGGAGACTGAGTACAGGGGCAGGGTTTTGAAACAGCCTGCATAGGACCTGTTCTTTACTGCGTGTATTATTTTCACAAAAAAAACTCTGTGGTCTGTCAAGCTGTTGAAAGTGCCTGCTCATATACATGACAAAAGGTGCATTGTACTTGATGACTGGTCTGATAAGAGACAATTACAGCGGGCCTATGACCTTCCTGGACCTGGATGCCAAACCTTTAACTATAGGTTGTGCAACATAGAATTATTTTTTTTTCACAGTAGAGACCTAGTGGTCAAAGGTCAGGGTACTGTCAGCTCGCGTTCTTAGAGCCCTGACCAGGGAGTCTGCTTCTATTAATGTCATAATTTCCAGGGGTGTCCATCTTTTCCAAAGGGTACTATTATACATTTTTTCACATTGAGTTTTAGTGCGTTGCTGTGGCACTAATTGTTTGCTTGCGTAAGGCTTTGTTGATATCCTTG
>NC_056746.1:36099420-36101920 GCF_019279795.1 Protopterus annectens | reverse complement strand
TGCTGGTGAGTCTTCCTCGGACAGCCCCCCGAAGAGGTACCTCACAAAGCCAAGTGTAAGAGGAGGCACATGGACTCCCCTGAGTCCCTTACCGAAGATACGGACTTAGATGAAGGGGAAGGCTCCAAGGTCACCCCCCGAGGATGTCTCCTTTGGAGACATCATGGAAATGCTCAGGATTAGGGGGGGGTGGTCTGCCCCTAAGGCTTCCTCCGATGAGTCCGTATTCCTAGAGGCATTCGAAGCAGGGCCTTTTACCTCTTGGGTGTCCCCTCCCCCCAATCCCCTGGTGGACCTTATTGCCACCAGGGCTTGGAAGGAGCCGGACACTGTGGAGCCTATCCCCAAGCACCCGGATAGGATCCTGAGTTCCCCTGCTGAGAGAACCCACTGGAGCAGAGGTCCCCCTGTGGATGCCATGTTGGTGGTGGTGGCCACCAAGAGAGAGCTGGCCCAGGAGAGCTCTGCGGTCCACCCTCTGAGTAAGGACTCTCGAGCAATGGACCGCCTGGGGAAGCAGGTCTTTAGTTCAGCAACCTTCTCCATGAGAGCGCTGAACTATATGGCACACGTCATCCAGATGCAGCGGGATCTAATAAAAGAATACACGCATCCCCCCCAGAGTCCATGTTGGAAGGAGACAAGCATCTGTACTCCTCCCGAATGTCTACTCTGCACTCAGTTTCTAATACCTCTATGCGACTCTTGTCACACGCCACTGAAGCAGCCGCTAGAGCCAGCGGAGCCGGCCTGGTAATCAGACGTCAGGCCTGGCTCCGACACTGTGACTTCTCGGAACCCTTTAAGGCGTCATTCGCGAATGCCCCCTTTGATGGTTCTGCACTTTTTGGCAAAACCGTTCGCGACACCTTAGTCCAGAGCGAGAAAGACGGGAAGACATTGTCTGCCGTCGGAGTCCGCTTCTCTGCTCCCCAGAGGTCCTTTTCTAAGAACCAAAAGGATCAGTCCCAGTCTGCTCTGGACAACCAGTCCTCTCGTGGCAGAGGAGGACAGGGAGGACAGCGCCCATGAGGCAGAGGGGGTCCCAGAAACTTTGGGTCCAGAGAACCCTTCTCTGAGAGGCCCACGCAGAACCCCTGAGGGGTTGGCCGGCTGCTCCACTCTGGAGGCAGTCGGGGGGGCGTCTTTCGAAGCACCTAGCAATGTGGGAGTCCATAACAACAGATCGCTGGGTGCTTCGCATCATATCCAGAGGTTACCAAATTCCCATTATTGTAACCCCCAAAATCAGAAGCCTCCCCGACATACCACCCAAGCAGAGGGAGGCAGCTGCTACAGAAATTTAGCAGCTTTTAGAAAAAAGAACCATCCAACCCGTCCCCCCAGATCAGTTCGGATCGGGGTTTTACTCCAGGTTCTTTCTGGTGCCAAAAAAGATGGGGGACTTGAGACCCATCCTCGATCTCTCTCTCCTGAACTTGGCAGTACCCAAAGAAAAGTTCTGAATGGTCACCTTACAATCTATTCTCCCCCTATTATTGGAGAATGATTGGATGTGCTCAATAGACCTCAAGGATGTGTGCTACCACATTCTAGTGGACAGACGCTCCAGGAGGTTCCTCTGCTTCTGGCTGGGAGCCAGTCATTTTCAGTTCAGGGCCCTTCCTTTCGGTCTCACCTCAGCCCCCAGGGTGTTCACCAAAGTCTTAGCGGTCATAGCGGCCCACCTGAGGCTTCAGGGAATTCAGGTCTTTCCGTACCTGGACGACTGGCTCCTCATCACCCCAACAAGGCATCTACTCTGTTCAGGCAGGGATTACTTCCTCGACCTTGCTCCACGTCTAGGGTTAACTATCAACATGACCAAATCTTCTCTAGTCCCCTCACAGGTGATAGATTTTATAGGGGCCAGATTAAATTCCAGGGTAATGCTTGCCTTCTTAACCCCCGATCGGCTTCAGAACCTGAGGTTGCATGTCAAGGCCATTCTCATTCTTTCCGCTCCACCTGCGGAATTGATCCTGAGGGCTCTAGGGTCCATGGTGGCAGCTATTCCTCTACTACCCCTAGCCCGCCTAAATATGAGGGTTCTGCAATGGACCCTCCAAGTACAATGGTCCCTGTCTCGCAGCCCCCTGTCTCATGCTATTCCCCTAAGCAGGGCTTGAAGAACTTCACTCATGTGGTGGCTTCGGTCCCCGAGTCTCCACATGGGACAACCATTTTCGATGCCTTCCCCCGTCACCACAGTGACCACGGACGGCTGGGGTGGGGGCACTATTCAGGCAGAACGGTCCAAGGCACGGAATCCACACAGAGACCTCCTTGCATATCAATGTCCTAGAGATGAGGGCGGTGCTTTTGACGTTGCAGGCACTTCACAGCCTTCTACCGATTGGGACAATTGCAGTACAGACGGACAATATGTCGGTTGTCTGGTACATCAACAAACAGGGGGGAACCAGGTCTTATTCCCTTTGTCGTGAGGCCATGAGAGTGTGGGAATGGGCGATTTCCACCAACTGCTTTCTTATTGCAA
>NC_056746.1:36054420-36086920 GCF_019279795.1 Protopterus annectens | reverse complement strand
TGATTATTCTCAGTGCAGCATTTGCAAGTTAGATGTTCAGCTGTAGGTCTTGTGATACATTAGGTGTGTTTTTTCAAGATCAGGTATTACAAAAAAGACAAGTTGTAAATAAAGCTGTTGCAGGAAAATATCCTCCATTCAGTTTTATTTTTATTCCATATTCTGTTTTCTGTTGAGCTCAGATCCTTCTGTTTCTTAATATATACACATTTTACTGCCCAGTTGTTGCCTTTCTGCACCTTCCTTATAGAGGGAATGTGAGATGGGTGATAAAATTCAGGCAAAATCATACCGTTAATAAGAAGGACTTTTCTTTGCCCTATCAGGCCACACGTCATATAATTATAGCATGTTCTTCCATGTTATTGGTGTAGTATTGAATGGTTTTGCATATAATTATATCATGTTCTTCCATGTTATTGGTGTAGTATTGAATGGTTTTGCATATAATTATATCATGTTCTTCCATGTTATTGGTGTAGTATTGAATGTTTTTGCATATAATTTTATCATGTTCTTCCATGTTATTGGTGTAGTATTGAATGCTTTTGCATATAATTATATCATGCTCTTCCATGTTATTGGTGTAGTATTGAATGGTTTTGCATATAATTATATCATGCTCTTCCATGTTATTGGTGTAGTATTGAATGGTTTTGCATATAATTATATCATGTTCTTCCATGTTATTGGTGTAGTATTGAATGGTTTTGAATATACTTATATCATGCTCTTCCATGTTATTGGTGTAGTATTGAATGGTTTTGCATATAATTATATCATGTTCTTCCATGTTATTGGTGTAGTATTGAATGGTTTTGCATATAATTACATCATGTTCTTCCATGTTATTGGTGTAGTATTGAATGGTTTTGCATATAATTATATCATGTTCTTCCATGTTATTGGTGTAGTATTGAATGGTTTTGCATATAATTATATCATGTTCTTCCATGTTATTGGTGTAGTATTGAATGGTGTTGCATATAATTATATCATGTTCTTCCATGTTATTGGCGTAGTATTGAATGGTTTTGCATATAGTTATATAATGTTCTTCCATGTTATTGGTGTAGTATTGAATGGTTTTGCATATAATTATATCATGTTCTTCCATGTTATTGGTGTAGTATTGAATGTTTTTGCATATAATTATATCATGTTCTTCCATGTTATTGGCGTAGTATTGAATGGTTTTGCATATAGTTATATAATGTTCTTCCATGTTATTGGTGTAGTATTGAATGGTTTTGCATATAATTATATCATGTTCTTCCATGTTATTGGTGTAGTATTGAATGTTTTTGCATATAATTATATCATGTTCTTCCATGTTATTAGTGTAGTATTGAATGTTTTTGCATATAATTATAGCATGTTCTTCCATGTTATTGCTGTAGTATTGAATGGTTTTGCTCATTCTTTTCCCCATTAACCATCACCACAAAATGGTGAACTCCTCCCATACAGTCACATGATTGCTCACCAGCAATCGAACATCACCATTACGCAGTGAAAACAAAAACATTAACCTAATTTTATCTGAAAATTAAAAATAAACATTTATGATGGAATACTTGTATAAGTAAACTGTACAACAAAAGGAAAAAAGTGCTAGGTTTCTATAGGCAGTTACTCCCCATCTTAGGAAGACACCCAAATAAGCTACAAAAGAAATTAAGGCAGCTGTCAGAAAAAGAAGAGATGATTATGAACTGACTATGTTTTTACTGTGCAATTGTGATGTTTGGCAGTGAACAATTGTGCAATTATATGGGGAGGTTTAGATTGGTTGCTGTATTATGTGTGGTTATACTTTGAAGAATTCATGTTATTCTGTGATGAAAGCTCTAAGTATTTTATAGTGATTTGCAAGTGTTTTACATTAAAGTACTGCTTAACCGTACTACATGGATATGGACTTGTGTTTGGTTATTTGTTTGTAAAGCCATGGCATATATAATTTCTGCCCTCATAAATGTAGACATTATTAATCCCTTAGCTCTGAATACACATTGCATTAGCTTTGTCAAAGATAGAATCATGTCTTCTTAACCTGGTAAACTTCTTTGAAAGGGAAACAAAATTAACAGATGGTGGTTATTCAGTGCACACTGCATACGTGGGCATGGACAAGGCATTCATTACTATCCCCAATGTAGGCATCATTGACAAACTGGTGAACCCAAACATCAATCCATGTAGAGAAAGGTGGATATCAATGTGGTTGTCAGGTCGAACACATTATTACATTTGCAACCTTTATAAGTAAAAATGTCCCAAGTGGGATTTCTCATTGCTGGATCCCTTCCTATTTGGCATTTACTTCTCTGCTTTACAAGCCACTGGCAATGTCTCTGATTAAAAAAAAAGTGCTGATAAGTGTAAACATCCATCAACATGAAGGTACTGCATGATTGTCTGAACTATGCAAACAGGTGGTACATGGAATATGCCTCCGAAATATGTGGTATAGTCCTCTTTGGTAGATAGATGTCACATCCCTGAAGAATGACACTGTCATTAGAGGTCTGGGCACCCTTATGGATGGCTGCATGTCATTTGACCATCATGTCTCCAGTGCAATAAACTTTAAGTTGATCCTCTCTCGCCCTCTTTCTATATCCTTTGTTCTTAGGATAGCACTCTCCTCTAGATCACCACATTCCAGTTGTGAACTCTTTGCTTGCTCTGTCTCTTGTTCTTCCAGACTTGGTCACTAGGTGGCGCCCTATTCACTAGATACCCATATACTCCTTTATTCTCACTAGAGTTCATGTTTTTCCTGCTATCTTTCTAGTCCTAACCCTTTTCTATTTTCTGTACTATATCCAGCTTTACTACCCCACTTAGCTACCTAACGACTATTCTATCTCTCCCAATCTACCTATATTTTTCCCTTTACTTTATCTTACAGTCCACTATTACCTGCACTAAACATAGTGCCTCTTTCACTTCTCACTGATTGTTTTCTGTGCCTTGGTCCCTCTCTAGTTTCCAGCTCCGTTAGCCCTCATGGGCTCACTCCGTTCCCCTACCCTACCCCCAATTCCCACCCACCCCCAGTAACCTTAAACTTATACTTCCTCAGCCACACCACCAATTTCCTCACAACCTATCACAACTCCAGCCTCATTCACACCTACAAACTCTCAACTTCCTTCTTACTATCACACCCAATTCCATACCATCAAAGCACTACTAATTTCCAACCTTGCTAAGCTCTCCAAACTAAACATGCCCCTGACATTTAAACCACTTTTCTTACCCCTACTCCGTAACATTCTACTTCTATACTATACACTTACTTCCTATGAACACCACACCCTTAGCAGATCTCCTAGCTTAGATAAACACACAAGCTCTGTCCTTCCTCTAGCCAAACAAACCTATATTAACCTCCTGGCATCTTACCCTTTCCTTCCCCCTCACTACCACAAGATACTTCTTAACAAGTATCATACTACTAGAAAGTTCTACCTAATACCCTATAAACATTTGAAACTATTATCATTCCCTCTATCACTCTTATTGTCACATGGGGACATTCACCCCAACCCTGGTCCACACAATTCCCTCCTCCACACCCTCTCAAACCAAGCTACAAACAACGTGATCTCTCCTTTCTCTTCTAACTCCCTGCCAGTAGCACACCTAAATATTCATAGCATCAACAATAAAATTACACAACTCCATGCTTTAATTGACCTCTACTCATTTGATATCCTCTGTCTTACTGAGACCTGGCTTAAACCAGGTACCAAAGACAATGAAATTATTCCTCCTGGCTATAGCATTTTAAGGAAAGATCGTCTGAACAAAAAGGGTGGGGGAGTTGCCTTATACTCTGTAGCAAATTCCAAGTAAATAAAAGCAAAGCCATATACATAATATGTTCCTACATCCCTCCTGGTAACAACCTAAATACACTTGAAAACATACTTAGCTGGCTCTCCTGTTACTTCCCCCAGGAAACTATTATCTTAGGAGACTTCAATATCGATTGGAACTCCTGCATTTCCCCAAAACCCACCCATCACCTCAACCTCTTTAGCTTTCAACAAACCATAAACTCCCCAACTAGGATTCACAAATCTACCAATAAACAAGCCATCCTGGACTGGATATTGGTCAACAATAATCCCCTCTCATACAATACTGGAATATTCCCAGACAATATCAGAAACCATCTTCTTACCTACATCACAAAACAGAAAAACAACAATCTCTAGCAAGCTATCTTTCGTACTATATGTAACAAAAAAAACTTCAACCTTTCGTCTTTCCTTAATGAACTTAATGTATGTAACTGGTCAGCTCTAAAACACCTCCCACTTGATGAAGCAGTTACCCATTTTAATAATACATTCCTCCAAATTCTTGAGCATCACACCCCCTCACGCTTAATTAGAACAAGAACCAAAGCTGCCCCATGGCTTTCTAAAGAAACCAAGAAAACAATGCTATTAAGGAATAAACTATGGGCAAAATGGAGATCTACTAAAAACCCAACTGACCATCAAAACTTCAAACACCTCAGAAATACTACAAAGAAACTCACCCATCTTGATAAAAAAAATTATTACCTTCAATATCAACAAAATCAAAACCATAACCCCAACAAATTCTGGTCAGGAATCAATAAACTGCTCTACCCAGGGAATACCAAAACACCTACTCCAGCTAACTTAGCTCAGACCCCCCCCAATACAATAGCCAATATATTCAACAACTTCTTCTCAGAAACAGTCACCACTCTAGCAAAGACCACGACTCCCCCCACCTCCCTTCAAAAGGCCTCTCCTCAAAATAACACCCCCACTTTAAAATTTAATACAGTCTCCACAACCCATATACGTAAGTTACTCTCAAAACTTAAACCATGCACTCCTTCAGCTGACCAACTACCAGCTGAATATCTGCAGCTAGCAGCAGCAGAACTAGCATACCCAGTCTCTATCTTAGTTAACAGAACCATAACCGAATCAACTATTCCTTCCCTCTGGAAAGTCTCCCATATCATTCCCCTGCATAAAGGAGGTACCACGAATGAACTTTGTAATTTCCGCCCTATAGCCTTACTATCACCTCTATCTAAAATTATGGAACGCTGTATACACCAACAACTTTTACACCATCTTTTACATAATAGCCTACTTGCAGACTCCAAAAATGGTTTCCAACCTTTCCATAGCATGTCCACTGCACTTCTCTCCTTCACAGATCCATCAACAAAAATCGCAATAACAACCTATTTTCCTCTTCTTTATTTCTTGACCTCTCTAAAGCCTTCGATATGGTTAACCATCAACTTTTACTTGACACTCTGACATCTTTCTCACTTGACTCTTCGGCATTGCACTGGTTCAACTCTTATTTGAAAGATAGGAAACAAGCTGTCCTATGGGACAGCCATCTATACTCTCAGCTCCCAGTCATTATCGGTGTCCCTCAAGGATCCATCTTAGGTCCCCTTCTCTTCTCCATATTTATAAACAACCTGCCTACTTCACTCCCAACATCCACTTGTATTCAGTATGCAGATGATTCAACTATCATCTGTTCTGCTGCATCTCCAGCTGTACTTCATTCTTCGACCCAAAAAATATTTTCAGCTGCTGAAAAATGGTTCCAAAATATCTGTCTCCTCCTCAACCCCCAAAAAAACAAATTATTACTCTTCTCCCCAACCCCTAAGTCTGCCCCTTTTTCCTTTTCTATTGTGTCTAACAATGGCACTATCATTTCACCTGATTGTTCCACTAAACTTCTAGGCTTTACAATAGATAATCAACTAAACTTTGATTACCATATTGACCTAACCATTAAAACAGTTAATAAAAAGATAGGTGCCCTCTATAGACTCAAACCCTTTCTTACTCCTAGCACCAGAGTGTCTCTTGCCCAAACTCATCTCATCTCTACGTTATTGTATGCCTCTCCATCTCTTATGAACCTGTCAAAATCTAACCTTCAAAAACTTGCCACAGCCTACCATAGCATTGCCAGGTTTGCCTCAGGCTCCCCATTTCGAACCCACCATTGTGTTAATCTCAAAAAGCTCGGCAGGCTAGAACTACAAAGTCTTATTCTCCTACATCAACTAGTTATTACCTTTAAAATACTCCATTACCCTACTAATACACCCATACTTAATAACCTTATTGCCCCTTACAAGAATCTTATTTCACTTCGTTCAGCTAACAAACTACTAGTTGTGACTCTCAAATCACACAATAAAGCTGGTGACTCCTTGTTTACAAATGTTATTGGCTCACACTGGAATAAACTTCCCATAGAACTGACCACTCTAGGCTCAGCACAACTTTTCAAGAAACAACTAAGGAACTATTTCAAATCTCACTGGCTATGTCCTTGCTCTAATCCTGACTGACCTCAGCATTCCTACTCTCCTTACAGTTCTGTACTCCACTCTTCTACTTGTCACGATCACTAGCGCTACCCCCCTCTGTAGCTCACCTTGAATTTCACTTCCATTTTAATTTTCATAAAACACCTTTTTCTCTTTCTACTTGATACATTTTTACAACCAGTCATCTATCCTTTCTATTTTAAACCTATATCTTGCTCCCTGTGGAACTTTCTGTTTCTTAAAAATAGTGCCCTGGCACTAAAAGTGTTATCATTATTGTAAATACTGTATATATTTCTATAGACTCGGGTGGGTCACTATTTTCTCTCCTTCAACATTAGTATTATAACATGCTTATTATTATTAATTATAATAATTATTAATAATAATAAGCATGGTTAAGATTATAGAACTAGGAATCCTCACGGTTTTATTATATTCTGTTGTATTTCCTTCTATACTATTACTAAGCTAACTAGCTCTTTTTTACATGCCTATAATATTTTTATCCTACTGTGCTGTTTTTAAGTACCTTTTTTATGTTTGGCACTAGTATATAGTGGAGCTTTTCTCCTCGGGCCTCTGCTGAAAATGGACATATATCCAGCCAGACTAGTCTGGTCAACAAATGTAAAATAAAATAAATAAATAATAAAACATTCTTCTATCTGGCCCAACTGATGTCCAAGAGCATCTCATTAAAACATAAGAAGTCTTACTCGCACTGTACTTACCTCTTATCTGTCCCATTATTATAGGTTCATAGGTTCGTACTAGGCTATCTGCCCTAGGGCATTTATAAGCCTAGCCAGAGTGTATGTGGCTTACACCACCCCTTAGGATGAGAATACTATGCCCTTTTAGGGTTTAGTTTACTATGCCTCTGTCTAGTAGTGACACAGAGATGACCCCCGGGGTAAACCTACGATCTCCCATCCACTCGTCGAGATTTCTCTTGAATAGAGTTGAGGGGCTCTGCCTAACATGGACTGGGATTCTGTTCCAGAGTGTAGGGAGCCTCTGGGTTATGAATCTGTCCCTCCAGCACATTCTATTTATTTCTGTGTTGAGGTTTAGGTCACTTGATCTCGTGGCTCTGATGGATTTGGATTTTTCTGAGGTGGAGCATGTCCATTAATTCAGGATTGGACATGGCCTTGTACGTCAGGCACAGATCACCTCTGAGTAGGCGGTATGCGACTGAATAGAGCTGGAGTTTTTTCAGTCGGGCAGCATATGACATATGTTTAAGACCCTTTACCCTCTTGGTGAGGAACTTTTGGGGTCTTTCCAACTGCTGCAGGTGTCGGGTGAGATACATCCCAAATGGGGCATTGTACTCAATCATTGGCCTGATAAGAGAAGAGTACAGGGGCACAATGACCTCTCTTGATCTAGATGTGAAACCCTTCATGATAAGGTGGGCAATATAGAAGGTCTTCCTAACCACTTTGGCAATGTGAGTGTCAAATGAGAGGTTACTGTCAACCTGGGTCCCTAGGTCCCTGATTACCTCTTCCGTATTTAATGGATTACCACCTATGTGGTAATTTGTCGGTACCTTGTTTTTCCCAAAGGGTATGACTATACATTTTTTGGTGTTCAGCCTAAGGCCATGGCTCTGGCACCAATTATCCTTTTCTATGAGGCCTCTCTGAAGGATGTTTGTGTCCGCTGGAGTATCAATTATGGCGCCCAGTTTGCAGTCATCTGCGAACTTTGTCAGCCACAATCCTCCTATGTTTGCCTGTACCTCGGAAAAATAAATGCCGAACAAGAGGGGTCCCAGGACTGAGCCCTGTGGGACACCGCTTGTGACTGGCTTAGAGTCTGACATAGCTCCAGCAACTCTGACCCTGTGAGTTCTGTCCTTGAGCCAGTTTGCAACCCATCTTGTGACATATGGGTTTATATTTAAGCTGGTGAGTTTGTCTATGATGCCCGAGTGGGGTATTGTGTCAAAGGCTTTTGCAAGGTCAAGGTAGGCTGTGTGAACTGCCTTGCCCTCATTAATGGCCTTAGTGACTGTTTCAAAAAAGTCGACCAAGTTCAAAAGGCAGGATCTGCCCTTGACAAAGCCAAATTGGGTAGGATCCAATGTCTCTAGGTCCCCAATGTCTTTGTTTATGAGTTCCCTAATGATCCTCTCCATAGCTTTGCAGACCAGCTTATGGGGCGGTAATTTCCAGGGTCCGTAGAAGCACCGCCTTTGTGAAGTGGGACCACTGTTGCCGTACGCCACTCTTTGGGTACGTATCCTGTAGTAAGGCTAAGATTAAACAGCAGCCTTATGTGTGGGTTTAGTTCCTCTTGGAGTTCATGTAACACACAGCCCGGGACACCATCCGGTCCCATTGATGCTGTGTTTTTAGCTTTAGAGAGGGCGGCTCTCACCTGGGCATCTGAGATGTTAGGGAGGCTACACTCTGCTGGGATAGTTATTTCTCCTTTTGGGGGAGGGAGGAGAAATTTGCACTGAACCTGTCTGCCAGAATGTTGGCAATGTCAGTGGGTTCAGTGTATTTTGTGTCATTTTGGACTAACTCTGAGCATATCTGGGAGTTTCCACCCAGGTTTCTAACATAGCTAAAGAAGGCCTTGTGATTGTCTTTTGTGTCTTTTGCGATTTTTCTCTCAAAGTTGGCCTTGGATGATTTTATGAGTGATCGTAGTTTTTTGCTAGTACTGATCAGAGATGCCTTCCCTTTTAGGGATTTTGCTCTGTCATGTAGTAGCTTCCACCTCCTGTTGTAAAGTTTGTTTATGGCTGGGGTCCACCAGACCGGGTGCCTGCCTTTGGGGGAATGGGTCTTGGTTTTATTTGGGATTGCATGATCCATGCATTCTTGAAGGTGCCCGTAGAAGGCATTTGCAAAAGATTCAGCAGTGTGGGTTGTGGTTTCCACTGGCCCAGGGGCCTTGAAAGATACCACTTTAGTCTTATGAAGTGTGAAGTTTGCTGTTGAGAAGTTCTTCACTGTGGTCTTTTGAGCAGGGGGTGGGGGCGGGATGTGGATTTCCAGTGAGATTAATTTGTGGTCTGATCTTACCAAAGAGGGATGTACTTCCGGTGTGGAGCATTTTGTCCCCATGTTTGTGATGATCGGGTCTAGTATATTGTCTCCTCTTGTGAGAATGGTGACTAGTTGTTCCATTACATCTGAGTTTATGAATTCTAGGAACCTTTGGGCTAGGGTGTTGGGGCTTGAGTAATGTTCCCAGTCTATGTTTGGGTAGTTGAAGTCTCCCAAAATGATGGTATTTGGAGAGACATTCATACTCTCCAGTGTCTTCAGGAAGGCTGTGTGGGGTTCCTGAGTTTGAGAGGGTGGTCTGTAGCATGCTACAAACTGTAAGGCAGTTTTGCCTATGGTTAGTTGCACCTGGATAGTCTCCGATGCTTCGTGCGTTGCCACTAACCTGGAGGTGTGGGTATCTTTGATGAAAATGGATACTCCCTCTCCTTTTGTGGTTCGGTCCAAGTTTTGGGGCCGGAAGGCATGATATGAGGTAAAACCTGATAGTGCTGGGGTGCTCTCAGGAGCCTTGAACCAGGTTTCAGTCACTGCACAGACATCAATGTTCTCCATACTGAGGAGGGCTTCGAGGGCGTGCATTTTGAGGTTTAGACTTCTGGCATTAAGCAGCATTACCCTTAGTTTTTTTCCACTTGTGTTTTCTAGGGAGGTAGATTTGTCATTTGAGCCTTGCCTAAAAAAGGCACTATGGGGGTGGCAAGAGCCTTGGCCAATATCCGGAAGCCCAGGGGTGACAGGTGCAAGCCATCCCTTGCAAAGCAGCGTGGATTGTCAAGCATGTCATCCCAAGCAGACAGACACTGGATCCCCTTAGAATGACACCAGTAATTAAGCCAATTGTTAAAACTGATCATTTTGTCTTTGTACTGTGGCATCATTCTTGGTGAGGGTAAGATGCTGCTCAGGGTCAGGGTCATACCGGCCTGGGCTACATAATCAGAGAGCTCCTCTATGTCTCTTTTCATGTAGTCCAGGGAGGTACGTCTCAGGTCATTCACACCGGCATGTACAATGACTGAGTCATATTTGTACTTGCTGTGGAGTGACCTGAGTGCTTGTGTTATATGGCGGATTCTAGCTCCCGACAGGCAGCTTACTGTGACCCTCTCCTTGTTCAGTCTGGTGAGCGGGACGTCAGTGTGCCTGACTATGGAGTCACCTATTACAAGTGTGTCTGGCATGTTGTTTGGTCTTAAGGGCTGTGACTGTTTAGCACACTGACTTTGTAAACTTTGTGTTGCATGTGCTATGTCTTGAGGTGGTGGTTGCTTGGGTGTCTGCTTTGGAGGCCTCTGTTGTTTTGGTAGATTTTTAATCAGCGCCTCCGAGTATGTTTTTGTGTGTTTATGTGTTTGGTTTGCAGTTGTGATAGTTCTATGTGAGACTGGGTTTGTGGTGTGCGTGGTTACCTTCTCCTCCTGACTGGTCTTGCCAGTACTGAATTGAGAGAGCTCAGCCTCCAGTTTGGCTATATAGTTGCATCTCTCGCATATATTTGTATTTGTTGGGAGGAGGAGAGGGTTGTCTGTGTACATGAGGCAAGTGTAACATTGCCTCAAGATTCCCAGATTCACCAGCTGAACAGGAGAGGACGCCAGCAACTGACCCTTCGACATGCTAGAAATAGTGAAAAAGATTGCTGTGTAACTGAGTGAGAAAGGACCTATAGGGAAATGGGTACTCAACAGAATTTAGGTGAATGAAGTACTTTTCGTTTGTTTAAGAGTGCTTTACCTGTATACAAAATGCTTTAGGAGCAAGTGTTGAGATTTTCAGATAGAGTATATGCTCTTTAGATTGCAAGTAGAACAGTTCTAAGGGAAAAATTGAACAGCAGACTTGGCGGAGCCAGAAAAAGTTTAACCAACTTTAACCTTGTTTAACCGGCGCTGCGCTATGCGCACGACCGCGCAAAGCCGTGCAAACGCGGATTTTAAACAGTGAACTACAAAAGAGCTAGGAATGGTCCCAAACAACCAATTACTAACAGCTTCTTGTGCTGAGGTCACTTCCCCCAAGGACAGGTAGGCTGCTCAAGGCTCCCCACTCCCACTGGTGAGCAAAGAAACTTCCTTCTATCCAAGTAAGGTAATGGACAACACAGGAACTACACCACAGCCCAGAATACAGCAATGCCTGTATACTGGTCTAAACTAGTCGAGAAAGGCGGGAAAACAAGGATTATTTTGTGTTTTTTTGTTTTTTTTTTTTGCAGAAATACACAGAAAATGCAGAGACAGTGATAAATTAGCTATACAGGCTAGCACACTTTAGTGGGCAGCCTCCACAGTTCAATTAAACAAACAAACAAGCAAACTTTCGACTAAATTCGACTAAATGTAACTTTAAGTGCAGATTTTAAAATAAATGCAGTAATCAGTAAAAAACAGTTCAGGCTAGTTCAAAGTAAGCAGCAGAAGCTATTTTCAGTGAAAAAAAAAGCAAAGATACTTAAATCCAGAAGGTAGTCGCTTTTTCGAGTTCCTTGCTGCTAGGACCACTCTGTAAACCCACGTGGAGCTTGTCTGAGCAGTATAGCCAGAAAAAAACACCCAGAGGCGGATTTTAAGCAGTGAACTACAAAAGAGCTAGGAATGGTCCCAAACAACCAATTACTAACAGCTTCTTGTGCTGAGGTCACTTCCCCCAAGGACAGGTAGGCTGCTCAAGGCTCCCCACTCCCACTGGTGAGCAAAGAAACTTCCTTCTATCCAAGTAAGGTAATAGACAACACAGGAACTACACCACAGCCCAGAATACAGCAATGCCTGTATACTGGTCTAAACTAGTCGAGAAAGGCAGGAAAACAAGGATTATTTTTGTGTTTTTTTGTTTTTTCTTTTTGCAGAAATACACAGAAAATGCAGACACAGTGATAAATTAGCTACACAGGCTAGCACACTTTAGTGGGCTTCTCCATAGTTCAATTAAACAAACAAACAAGCAAACTTTCGACTAAACTCGAATAATGTAACTTTAAGTGCAGATTTTAAAATAAATGCAGTAATCAGTAAAAAAACAGTTCAGGCTAGTTCAAAGTAAGCAGCAGAAGCTATTTTCAGTGAAAAAAAAGCAAAGATACTTAAATCCAGAAGGTAGTCGCTTTTTCGAGTTCCTTGCTGCTAGGACCACTCTTTAAACCCACGTGGAGCTTGTCTGAGCAGTATAGCCAGAAAAAAAAATGCCTAGAGGCGGATTTTAAGCAGTGAACTACAAAAGAGCTAGGAATGGTCCCAAACAACCAATTACTAACAGCTTCTTGTGCTGAGGTCACTTCCCCCAAGGACAGGTAGGCTGCTCAAGGCTCTCAACTCCCACTGGTGAGCAAAGAAACTTCCTTCTATCCAAGTAAGGTAATGGACAACACAGGAACTACACCACATTCCAGAATACAGCAATGCCTGTAAACTGGCCTAAACTAGTCGAGGAAGGCGGGAAAACAAGGATTATTTTTTTGTTTTTTTTGCAGAAATACACAGAAAATGCAGAGACAGTGATAAATTAGCTACACAGGCTAGCACACTTTAGTTCCACACTTTAGTTCCCCCACAAACCTATCACACATCTGGTGAGACTTCAGTGGTTCTTAACTAAAAATGTCATTGGTCACGGGCCCCTTATTTATTCACAGCAGTTGTCCACCCTCACTGTATATTCTCTTTCATATAGACTCAACTGCAGTGGTCTGTGTTTCTCCTTTTGGACCATGAGAGATCTGAACCTCGTAGAGCTATTATATCTTCATAGAATAAATGGTTCCCCATATGCGCATACAAAAGTATCTCAGTCTCTACCAACATATTAATAGGACATGATGACATGACAGGTTCTTATACCAGAGTATACTGTACATATGGAATATCCTGCCTTTGCATATTAAACGTAGTATACTAAGTGCATTAAAAACTAACCCCAACAATTAGATGGGCACTTTCAAACTGGCTGTCTTGCCTTAGCCTTTTTTGAGAGGCAGGAGGTTACTGTTGATGGCTGGACATTCTGGCTAGGCTGTTAATGGTCTGAGGACTGATTACCTGGTATCTCTCTGTGGACTTATGAACCATTCTGTATCTGAGGTAGGAGACCAGACCTCCTTTAATAAGTAGGGGACTGGGGGCACACAATTATCTGTCCATTCATCCTCCAGGTGCCCTAGGACACTGGAAGAAGGTGGTGAGAACCAGAAACTGTGGTTGTCCTGTATCAGGGTTTAATAGATATTTTCTGAAAGCTCATAAAACAACCTGTATTAGGTGTATTACTTGTTACTCTGGGCCTTTGTGACCGCATGCTTCTTTACAAGTGTACCACCAGCTACAGTATGTGCACTGTTTAATAAGCTTGTACTTCTTATGCCTTTAGAGTGAGGGCTGCAATTCTGGTCCTTACCCAGATTGAGCTTTTGCTGTGGGGTTCCACCTGTACCTCTTCTCCTTAGGAGAGTGAGCCAGCTCTTGAGCCCCCTAACCTAAGGTAGATTGCATGGGGTGTCAGTAGGGCAATATCTTTTTGCCATGGAGATGACACACAGCTGATATCTACACTTTCAGTCATGACTCACCTGATTGGATTTTAAGCATTCAAGATGCTAGCTAAAGCTGCACTGTTAGTGTTGTAGCTGAGAGCGCTTTACCTTGCTAATTTACTAGGTGCCACCTATTTCTATAACCTAGTGCCATGGTAAATATTTCTGAGTTTGCAATATGCATAAATAATTTATTTTTATTATTTTCTAGGGTAATTTGGCCTCCCAAACTTGAGTTAGGTAGGAATGTTTGTGTAAGCATGTTTATTGGTCTTGAGGGAGGGTAAAAAAATTTAAATTAAAAATACATTTAGCAGTTTAAATACAATCTTCATAATCAAGAATACACAACATTGCCAAAGAGTAAGCTAAGTTTATGGGACTACTGCAGGCTGACTAAATTAGGCAGAATCATTACACAGGCTGTCAGTAATTTATGTGTTTCTCTTATTGTTATCTGATTTTAGGTGCAGCTGGCACTGAAAGCAATTGGAAATGCGGGACAAGCTGCTGCCTCTTTGACCGCCACTCTAAGTAACTGTGCATCTTCCCAAACAAACCCATCCGAAATACGACTAGCTGCCATTGAAGCTTTCCGACGTATTCCTTGTTCTGCTGACGTAAGTTGTTGAACACTGTTAAAGTACAGGGCTGTGATGTATACTTTAAATGTTTCAGAAACTGGAGCTCCTCAGAGACAACTTTCAGTAACTAAAATAATGCCAAATACAAATAAATGTGTTTTTTTTGCTTGTTTGTTTGTTTTACTTATGGCTAGTGGTTAACTCTCTTCAACAATGCTTTACATAACCCTTTACTTTTGTGTCTGGTTGACCGTGTGCATTTCTCTGATCTGTATTTTCTGTTTGCCCTTATGTCAGTGTACCTACCTGTCTTATTTACTAATAAAACTTTTTATTAGCCAATGTTTCTCTTCCTGTCTTTATAAAACTCTGTTAACCCCTTTGGCTCCTTCCATTTTTATGTTTTTCTCTTACTTTCTTTTAGTGTAGCTAACTAGAAAATTAGCTGATGATCTAAAAGTTGAAAAATGTTAAGCCATTATTCTGGAAAAAATGTTCTTGCATGTGTTTTGTGGAACAGGGAAATGATAACAACAGCATTTTCAAATACAATTCACCTATCCTGTACTACAAATATAAAAATGCAGTAGGATAAATGCTGACGAAGCTTGTAATTTGTTCAGGTCAAAAGTACCAAAATGAGACTGTACAAAACAAGTATTTATTATTGTCATTTGTTGATGTACATGAAGATGAAGTGTATAGCAGACAAATGACAAATAAAGTAGCTAAGAAATGCTATGACGACAGAACGTCTTTCCTGCATTCCAAATGGTTAGTTGGACAATATGGTGAAAGAGAAGTTGGGAAGGGTGCAGTCATGTATCAGGATACAAAACAGGATATTGCAAAACAATGCAACTTGAGATCTGTTATAATATGCAGGTGATCATAAGAAGGCATGCTTATCTTTAGCAGATGGAGTTAGATGACATTTTAAAAATAAATTCAAGCTCCTAACTCCTTTTCAGAATGTATAATTTAAATGACACACATTTTTTCTTTTGTGATCAACCTTCATGGTAAAGTTTTAAAAACTGTCTGAACTAGGAGATTGGTTTGAATAATGAATGTAAATGCCCTTTTGGTGTACAGTAAAACTGATTGTTCTGGATTTGAATATGGCATCTAACACACTCAAGGCATTCTGTAAAAAAATACTACTTTGGCAGTTCAGGGTTGTAGATCAGTGTGTGTGTACAACTTTAAGAAGCTTTCTAGGGGCTTGCACAAGTGTATAAAATGAGCACGTGCGAACCTGACTGCCGTTTTGTAGTAAGCTGTTGAGATGTAAGCATGTATGTCTGTGTAGCCTACCAGTTAATCAGTTTGTTTATATTTTTGTAAAGTTGCTACCCATCCTGGTGTGTTTCTATGTAATAAAGCATATAAATGAATTACCCCGCCTGATCGTCATCTATGTTAAGAGGGACAAGCGACATGGTGTCAGAAGAGGCATGTCTAAAACAGGCATGGAGTCAGAAGGGAAGCCATATTCTTCAGTTCAAGACCAAGAGGCACTCAGTTAACACTGGAGGAATATAAAGGAGTGAATCATCTCTACTGCATGCATAACTTACAAAACAGGTCAGAAATGAATGTCAGGTATTAAAACTTGCTCAAGCTATTTCTTATTCACAAAATATGAAACAAGGCATTCAGAATACTCTAAATGAATTTCTAAGTAACAGAAATATCTGATATTATGATATATTAACAGAAATATTCAAAATAAATACAGAAAATGTTTGAAATAAAGTTCAAATCACATAAAAGGGATAAAATAAGGGAAATAACCACTTTTTTTTTCTAAGCACTACTTTTCACATTAATCATTATTCGAGTTGTTTGAAGTACATGAAGTGGTTGCATGTTTGTGCAGTATTACAGTACAGTTATTTCACATAATACATTCATTACAGTGCATATTTCACAAAATAAAGCATTTCTAAGACTTTATTGTACATTTGAATGTTATTACAATTGCTGCCTGCGTACATCTTCATACATAATTACAAGGGCCATATTTTCAGTATGTTTTACTATAATTTTTTGGCATGGCAGACAGATTTCAGAAACCATCTCCACTTGTGTTTGATAATAATATTGCAGAGAACTGGAGAGTGTTTGAGCAGGAGTATGACATTTTCATACAGGCTGCATTTTCTGATAAAGATGACCATACAAAGGCATTTATTCTGCTTAATTTAGCTGGGTCAGAAGCCATAGAAAGGGAGTGTTCATTTCGGTATGAATTTGCTGTCTTTGCGGGGGGGGGACCATTATATAGTTGTACCAGCTGGGTCAAGGGAGGACCTCGAGTGCTTAAAATGTAAATTTATAGAAATGTGTAAGTCCCAAATTAATATTACAGTGGAAAGGCACTTATTTTATACAAGGGATCAAAAGCCTGGTGAAACTTTTACAACATGTATAACTGATTTGAGAAACAAGGCTAAAATGTGCAGATTTGGTGATTTAAAGGATGAGCTGATAAAAGACAGACTTATGTGTGGTATTAAAGATGATGCTGTGAGAAAGATTTTGCTTTGTGACAGTGATTTAACTTTGAATAAGGACATTGATATTTGTCAGATTTATGACCTCACAGAAAAACAACAAATGTGCTTACAAATGAGAGATGCATGCTTCCAGTAACTTTTAAAGCCTATGTTGATAGTATGCAGTACATGGTTAACAGAAACAGGCCCAAGCACATGGCTGCAACTGTAAACCCTGCAACACTCACAAGGAAACCCCATAGCAGCTTTCTAGCAAGTTCCAAGGTATGCTGTGGAAACTGCACTGTCTCAGTGAAGCATAAGAGTCAGTCAGCAAACTCAAACCATGTGCCCCCACCCAGTTTCATAACCAGCTGTCATAATTGTGGAGTACGTCATGAGCCTAAAAATGGAAAAATGTTTAGCTTTTGGTCAGCAATGCCACAAATGCAATAAGTGGAATAATTTCAAAAGGTTTTACAAATCAAAAGGCTCACATTCTTTTATTAAAGGTAGTGTTGTTACATCACAGCAAAAGGTTCTCCTGTTCGATTTTCGGATGGAGTGCCTTCTATGTGGAGTCTGCATGTCCGCCCCGCAGTCGAGTGGCCTCCGAAAGACATGTGTAAATGGGCGTGCCTTCGCTGAATGTTGGGCGTCGGGCTGGCAACTCGGCACCATAAAAATCGACTGCCAGTCATTAGCGGACCGGAGTTCTGCTGTGGCGACCCCTAACCAGGAAAAGCCAAAAAGACAAACAAAGACGAACAACATTCAAAGAAACAAGCTGATCATTTGGAAAGCTGCAACCCTACTCTTTATGTTGATGGTGTGTCAGTGGTTCATGAAACAGTCAATGCAGTAGATTTAAGGGCAAAGAATGAAGTATTTTGTATTGCTTGGGTAAATGGGTCTTCCATAGAGCTCTAAGATGACACAGGTTCAAAGAGTATGTGCTAGTGAGAAGCTTGATTTGGCAAAATGTGCAAAGCTTGTTGCTTGTGGTGGTGAAGAGATTCAAACCGAGGGCTCAGTAGTACTTTCATGTTGTTCTGCTGGGAAAAGCTACGACTTGTTATTTTATTTGGTCAAAAGGCACATCCAGTCATTATTAGGGCTCAGAGACAGTTTGAAAATGTGACTGTTTTCATTTAATAAGGAAGTCCAATAAGTTAGTTTAAAAGACTACTGCTCTAATTTCAAATTTCATCCAGTATGTTTTTTCTACCTATGCTGATCTTTTTGAAGACAAACTAGGCAAGCTTCCAGTTGTGTACTCCATGATGTTAGACCCAGATGTCACCCCAGTAGTCAGACCAGCCTGGAATGTTCTAGTAGTTATACAGTACAGAGTCAAAGCCGAGCTAGACAAAGTGGTGCAGCAAGGTGTCATTTGTCCAGTTGAAGAACCGACTGAATGGGGTATCTTCCATGGTGGTGGCTCATACTGAATGGGGTATCTTCCATGGTGGTGGCTCATACTGAATGGGGTATCTTCCATGGTGGTAGCTCAGACTGAATGGGGTATCTTCCATGGTGGTAGCTCAGACTGAATGGGGTATCTTCCATGGTGGTAGCTCAGACTGAATGGGGTATCTTCCATGGTGGTGGCTCATACTGAATGGGGTATCTTCCATGGTGGTAGCTCAGACTGAATGGGGTATCTTCCATGGTGGTGGCTCAGACTGAATGGGGTATCTTCCATGGTGGTGGCTCATACTGAATGGGGTATCTTCCATGGTGGTGGCTCAGACTGAATGGGGTATCTTCCATGGAGGTAGCTCAGACTGAATGGGGTATCTTCCATGGTGGTAGCTCAGACTGAATGGGATATCTTCCATGGTGGTAGCTCAGACTGAATGGGGTATCTTCCATGGTGGTGGCTCAGACTGAATGGGGTATCTTCCATGGTGGTAGCTCAGACTGAATGGGGTATCTTCCATGGTGGTAGCTCAGACTGAATGGGGTATCTTCCATGGTGGTAGCTCAGACTGAATGGGGTATCTTCCATGGTGGTAGCTCAGACTGAATGGGGTATCTTCCATGGTGGTAGCTCAGACTGAATGGGGTATCTTCCATGGTGGTAGCTCAGACTGAATGGGGTATCTTCCATGGTGGTGGCTCATACTGAATGGGGTATCTTCCATGGTGGTGGCTCATACTGAATGGGGTATCTTCCATGGTGGTAGCTCAGACTGAATGGGGTATCTTCCATGGTGGTAGCTCAGACTGAATGGGGTATCTTCCATGGTGGTAGCTCATAAGAAAAGCTCAGATGATATCAGAATATGTATTGATCCATGAGATTTGAACAAGGCACTGAAAAGACCTCATCATCCAATGCCTACAGTCGAACAAGTCAGCTCTGATGCCAGATGCCACTGATTTTTCTGTTTTAGATGCAAAGAATTCATTTTGGAAAAGTTTGCTTGACAATAAATCTTCACTACTTATTACGTTCAGTACTCTTTTTGGCAGGTACAGATTTTTGAGAATGCCATTTGGGATAAATTCTGACAGTGAAGTCTTTCAGCATGCAATGGAGCAATTTTTTTCTAGGTACTCCTGTGCTCCTGTGCCACCAAATTGCAACTTAATAAAAATAAATGCATTAATATCATCTGTATGTACATTCCCCCAGGTAACAATATATCTACATTTGAAGATATCCTGCACTGGTTATCATGTCACTACCCCCCAAGAAACCCTACTACTTGGAGACTTTAACATAAACTGGGGCACCTGTTCCTTAGAATCCCCAACCACCCATATTAACCTGCATGCATTTACACAAATCATATCCACCCCTACCAGGATAGGTAAACCCAACCAAAAAGAAAGTATACTTGACTGGGTACTCATAAACAGTCACCCCCAACTGTACACCTCTGGTACCCTCCTTAATGGCTTAAAAGATCACCTTCTCACATATGTAATTAAGCACAAAACCATTAATTCCCAACAACCCTTACTCAGAAAGGTTAGAAACAATAAAAACTTTGTCCCTGCCAAATTCCAACAAGAACTAAACTCATGTAATTGGTCTATTCTAAAACACCTCCCCTTAGAGGAAGCAGTAGCTTACTTTAACAACAAATTCCTTGAGATCCTTGATTTGCATGTACCTGTTCGTTCAAAGAGAACCAAGGCAAAAACTGCACCATGGCTTTCTATAGAGTCTAAACTCAAAATTTCCCTTAGAAACAAAGCATGGGCTTTATGGCATTCTTCTAAAGACCCTCAAGATCACATTAAATACAGGCAATCCAGGAACGAAACCAAAAAATCAATTTTACAAGACAAAAAAACAATACTACTGTAATTTACAGACAGTAAATCAAAATAACCCTCAGAAGTTTTGGGCAGGTTTAAATAATCTACTACATCCTGGACAAACTTCAACCCCAATCCCTGCTGCTACTATTGATAAAACTCCTGAAGATGTTTGTGATAGTTTTAACCAATTCTTTACTGAGACAATTCAAGCCCTAGCTAGCCAACTACCTCCTAGCTCCCCTGGTCCTGAAAGTAGCACCCCGAGAAACCTACTTGTGTTCAGCTTCCAACCAGTCGCCACTTCACTTATCCATACCTTGATCAAAAAATTAAAACCCACTACACTTTCTGCTTATCAACTCCCTGCTGAGTACCTGCAAAAATCAGCTGATGCTATTGCTCACCCCGTCTCAATACTAATCAATCGAACCATAGTAGAAGCTAAAATTCCCACCATCTGGAAAATATCCTGTGTAATCCCACTTCACAAAGGAGGCAGCTCTACTGAATTCTCCAGTTATAGGCCAATAGCTATACTCTCTCCACTTGCAAAGATTATGGAAAAATGTATTCATAGACAATTCATGCACCACCTAATCCAGAATCGCCTTATGGCAGACACTCAGCATGGCTTCCGTCCTCATCACAGCACTACTTCAGCCCTCCTAGCCTTTACTAACACCATAAACCATAATCGCAACAATAATTATATATCCTCAGCCCTCTTTTTGGATCTTTCCAAGGCATTCGATATGGTTGATCACCAACTTTTAATCCACACCCTGCAAACATTCTGTCTAGATACTGGAGCCCTCCAATGGTTTCAGTCCTACCTGAATGGTCGACAGCAGGCTGTCCTCTGGCAGAACAAACTCTCTAACCTTCTACCTAACACCCTCAGAGTACCACAAGGCTCTATACTAGGGCCCTTGCTGTTCTCCATCTTCATTAACGACCTTTATACTGTCATCCCAAAAGTCAGCTGTATCCAATATGCTGATGACTCTACTCTGATTTGCTCAGCCACATCTCCAGTAGAGTTATGGTCAGCTACCCAGACCACCTTTAATACAATAGAAAACTGGCTTTTTGAACATCGTCTGATCCTAAATCCCAAAAACTAAAATGCTGTTATTTTCACCAACACGTAGGTCTACCGCTTTCACCTTTACCATAAAATCAAATGATGGCACAATAATCTCCCCTGACCCATCTACAAAACTATTAGGTGTCATCATAGACAATAATCTCAAATTTGACCTACATGTTAACCAAACTATCAAAACCATCAATAAAAACTAGGGTCACTTTACAGAATAAAAGCCTTCCTAACCCCTCCAGCTAAAATTGCCATAGCTCGCTCTCACCTTCTTTCAACCCTTCTGTATGCATCCCCTCTACTCTCGAATTTGAACAAGACTGTCCTTAACAAACTCTCAATTTGCTACAACCACATTGCCAGGTTTGCCACTGGGCTGCCTTTTAGGACACATCATTGCATCAATCTAAATCAGCTTGGTTGGCTTGAACTACCTAGCCTAATCCAGTATAACCAACTGATTATGGCCTATAAAATCCTCTATAATCCGGACAATATTCCTGCACTTAAAAATATTATCATCCCCTATAACAATCCTAGACCTCTTCAATCCTCTAACAAACTACTAATTCAGACTAGCAAAATTAATAACACAGCCGGTGATTCTCTCTTTGCAAACTCTGTAAGTAGATCCTGGAACTCACTTCCAGCTGATATCACCTTACTTTCCACCTTAGGTCAATTTAAAACTAGACTCAAACAACATTTGTCACTTAACTGGCTATGTCAATGTATCAAGCCTGGCTAACTCGAATGTGTAAAAATCTGTTAACCAGTTTACTGTGTAATTTAATTTAATCCTGACTTGTGCTCAGGGCTAACTGTAACCTGTGGAACTTGTTTAACTTGCTTACTTATGTAATCTCTGTAAATAATCTGTTTGTAATATGTAATGCTGGTATAATGTAATGCTGTATCTGCTTACCCTTGGAGCTTTTCTCCCCGGGCCTCCGCTGAAAATGGACATGCATCCAGTCGGACTATCCCGGTCAACAAATGTAAAATAAATAAAACTATTATAGTAGATGATATTCTAGTAGGAGGTAATGGTGAAGCTGAGCATGGCAGAAACCTCAAGAACGTTCTGGAAAGAGCTGGTCAAGTGAATCTTAAGCTAATACTAAGAAGTGCAGGTTCAGGTTAAGAGAAGTTACTTATGTTGGTCATTTGTTTACCAGTTCAGGCTTATGACCAGATCCTTACAAGCCAACAGCTATTCTTGAGATGCCAGCTCCAGAGAATATTGAAGCCCTACAATGTTTTCTTGGCATGGTTAACTACCTAGGCAAGTTAATTCCAAAGTTAAGCCAACTAACAACACTGCTTAGAGAGCACCACCTAGAGACCTGACACTTAAAGATGTATCCTGGTCATGGCTGGAACAACACCAATGAGCATTTGATATCCTGAAACAGAATTACCAGTCCATGAACTCTCAGATACTATGATGTCCACAAACCAGTTACTCTTTCCTGTGGTGCTTTGAAATTTAGTCTTGGTGCAGAGTCATTCTTCAAGAAGGTCAGCTTGTTGCCTATGCATCCATATCTCTAATCCAAACTGAGATGCAGTATGCTCAGATAGAGAAAGAACTCTTGGCAATTGTGTTTGCATGTTTGAAGTTCCATGATTATCTTTATGGTAGACCTATCCAGGTTAAAACAGACCGCCAACCTCTGGTTACCATTTTGAGAAAGCCTATGCATTCAGCTCCAGCTAGACTACAATGTATGCTATTGAGATCGCAGAAGTACAGTTTCAATCTTGTCTACACAAAAGGCAAACTTCTTTATCTGCTGATACATTATCCAGATCATCCAGAAATACCACTGAATAGCATGAGAATGAGAAACTTGATTTTGAAGTCATGGAAGTGAGAAATTTTTCTTCCACACATCTAGATGAGCTTAGAAATCATACAGCCTCAGATCCTGTTTTACAGAAGCTCAACCACTTTATCACTCGAGGATGGCCATCAAAGCAATCTAGTTTACCTCAAGCAGTGCAACCTTATTTTCCTTACAGAGATGAGATTTTGTCTTATTATGGTATCATCATGAAAGGTCCTAAGGTCATTGTTCCAAAGTCCTTGTGACAAGAGTGTATCATTATCTTGCATTATTGCCACCCAGGAACCAATTCTACAAACAGGAGGGTGAGAAGACTAGTGTTTTGGTCTTCTGTGTCACAAGATATTGAGAGTACTTTCATCTTGTTTTTGTATGTAATAGTACAAAGCCACATCAGTAGAAGGAACCACTTCAGCTAAACCAAATTTTTGAACTACCTCGGTCGACAGTAGCCACTGATATTTTCTAGTGGAATGGTCAACATTACTTGGTGTTAGTAGACTCTAATTGGTTCGAGATTGATCTACTTCCTAATCTGTCATCCAGTACTGTCATTACTAAGATGAAGCGTCATTTTGCAGTTCATGGTAGTCTGCACAAAGTTATCTCTGACAATGGTACACCGTTTACTAGTCAGCAATTCAAAAGATTCACCGAAGAGTGGGACTTTACTCATGTCAGAAGTAGTCCTGAGTATCCACAGTCAAATGGTTTGGCAGAACGTGCACTTCGAAGTGCAAAGCAGTTACTTGAGAAGTTGAAACAAGATAATAGCAATGTTTTCCTTAATGTCATGAATCTCAGAAACATCGTTTCACCTGCCCAAAGACTTCTGTCAAGACAAACCAGAGCTACATTATCAATCAGCAGTAGTTTATTGGTTCCAAGTGCTAAGAATAACAGATTTGTTAATGCCCATCTGTTAAAGGAATGCCTAGTCCAGAAGTCTTATTAGGATAAATCCAGCAAACCACTTAATCCATTACATGAAGGAGAGATAGTGAGAATGCAAACATGCAAAGGTCATGATTGGATTGGAGTCATGAGTATTTGCCCAGAGCCAAGATTGTACACTGTGAAATCTCAAAGAGCGGAGTTTAGATGGAATCGGAAACATTTGATGCCAGTACCACAGCACCTAGCCTGTGATAAAGACTCTTTATCTCAGAGTGAGTTGTCCAGCATTCCAGTTCCTATGGATGTTCCAGTGAATATCCTTGTTCCTGAGATGAATCCCGAAGTTCTTGATGCAAGTTATTAAACCCAGTTCTGAATACTATGTTATTAGATCAGGTTGTATTTCTAGACCATGTTACAGATACATGGCAACTTGGACATGAACATTGTGTTGTTTCTAATGTCTGTATATTATTGCATGTCTTATTCTAAAGTCATTTCACTGAAGACAGTTCAGTGAGAGGGAGGATGTAGATCAATGTGTGTGTACAACTTTAAGAAACTTTTTACAGGCTGCACAAGTGTATAAATACTGAGCACGTGCGAGCCTGACTGCCCTTTTGAGATGTAAGCATGTATGTCGGTGTGGTCTGTTAATCAGTCCGCTTATATTTTGTAAAGTTGCTATCCATCCTGATGTGTTTCTGTGTAATATAGCATATAAACGAACTACCCTGCCTGTTCATCATCTGTATTAAGAGGGCCGAGTAACAAGGGTGAAGGTATGTTAAAGTGCCATAGTTAGGAACCTGCCTTTATAATGTAAAATAATTAGTTATAACTGGAGTATGTTGTATTTAACTAGTAAACCTCTAGGGAAAGTAGAGGACTTCCTCTGATGTTCAGTCTACTGTATATTGCTTAAATGTGCTATTAAAAGCATAGTAAGTGGAAATTTTATAGTGACCATGTACACAAAAATTGTGTTGGAATCAGTGTTATGACCTTATATGGCAAAAAATCAAAAGCAAAGCAAGGAAACATTCAGAAAAGTTATAAATACTAAAGGAGTAGAAAACAACTGTGGTGGTAGAATTATCTAAGGCTAAAAAAGGAGGATTCAGAAAAGTTATAAATACTAAATGAGTAGAAAACAACTATTGTAGTACTATTATCTAAGGCTAAAAAAGGAGGATTCAGAAAAGTTATAAATACTAAATGAGTAGAAAACAACTATGGTGGTAGAATTATCCAAGGCTAAAAAAAGAGGATGCAGAAAAGTTATAAATACTAAATGAGTAGAAAACAGCTGTGGTGGTAGAATTATCCAAGGCTAAAAAAAGGAGAATTCAGAAAAGTTATAAATACTAAATGAGTAGAAAACAACTGCGTTGGTAGAATTATCCAAGGCTAAAAAAGGAGGATTCAGAAAAGTTATAAATACTAAATGAGTAGAAAACAACTGTGGTGGTAGAATTATCCAAGGCTAAAAAAGGAGGATTCAGAAAAGTTATAAATACTAAATGAGTAGAAAACAACTATGGTGGTAGAATTATCCAAGGCTAAAAAAGGAGGATTCAGAAAAGTTATAAATGCTAAATGAGTAGAAAATAACTGTTGTGGTAGAATTATCCAAGGCTAAAAAAGGAGGATTCAGAAAACTTATAAATACTAAATGAGTAGAAAACAACTATCGTGGTAGAATTATCCAAGGCTAAAAAAGGAGGATTCAGAAAAGTTATAAATACTAAATGAGTAGAAAACAACTATTGTGGTACTATTATCTAAGGCTAAAAAGGAGGATTCAGAAAAGTTATAAATACTAAATGAGTAGAAAGCAACTGTGGTGGTAGAATTATCCAAGGCTAAAAAAGGAGGATTCAGAAAAGTTATAAATACTAAAGGAGTAGAAAACAGCTATGGTGGTAGAATTATCCAAGGCTAAAAAAGGAGAATTCAGAAAAGTTATGAATACTAAATGAGTAGAAAACAACTATGGTGGTAGAATTATCCAAGGCTAAAAAAAGGAGAATTCAGAAAAGTTATAAATACTAAATGAGTAGAAAACAACTATGGTGGTAGAATTATCCAAGGCTAAAAAAGGAGGATTCAGAAAAGTTATAAATACTAAATGAGTAGAAAACAACTATGGTGGTAGAATTATCCAAGGCTAAAAAAAGGAGGATTCAGAAAAGTTATAAATACTAAATGAGTAGAAAATAACTATGGTGGTAGAATTATCCAAGGCTAAAAAAGGAGGATTCAGAAAAGTTATAAATACTAAATGAGTAGAAAACAGCTATGGTGGTAGAATTATCCAAGGCTAAAAAAGGAGGATTCAGAAAAGTTATAAATACTAAATGAGTAGAAAACAAACAACTATGATGGTAGAATTATCCAAGGCTAAAAAAGGAGGATTCAGAAAAGTTATAAATACTAAATGAGTAGAAAACAACTGCGTTGGTAGAATTATCCAAGGCTAAAAAAGGAGGGTTCAGAAAAGTTATAAATACTAAATGAGTAGAAAACAACTGTGGTGGTAGAATTATCCAAGGCTAAAAAAAGAGGATTCAGAAAAGTTATAAATACTAAATGAGTAGAAAACAACTATGGTGGTAGAATTATCCAAGGCTAAAAAAGGAGGCTTCAGAAAAGTTATAAATACTAAATGAGTAGAAAATAACTGTGGTGGTAGAATTATCCAAGGCTAAAAAAGGAGGATTCAGAAAATTTATAAATACTAATTGAGTAGAAAACAACTATGGTGGTAGAATTATCCAAGGCTAAAAAAGGAGAATTCAGAAAAGTTATAAATACTAAATGAGTAGAAAACAACTGTGGTGGTAGAATTATCGAAGGCTAAAAAAGGAGAATTCAGAAAAGTTATAAATACTAAATGAGTAGAAAACAACTGTGGTGGTAGAATTATCCAAGGCTAAAAAAGGAGGATTCAGAAAATTTATAAATACTAATTGAGTAGAAAACAACTATGGTGGTAGAATTATCCAAGGCTAAAAAAGGAGAATTCAGAAAAGTTATAAATACTAAATGAGTAGAAAACAACTGTGGTGGTAGAATTATCCAAGGCTAAAAAAAGAGGATTCAGAAAAGTTATAAATACTAAATGAGTAGAAAACAACTATGGTGGTAGAATTATCCAAGGCTAAAAAAGGAGGATTCAGAAAAGTTATAAATACTAAATGAGTAGAAAACAACTATGGTGGTAGAATTATCCAAGGCTAAAAAAGGAGGCTTCAGAAAAGTTATAAATACTAAATGAGTAGAAAATAACTGTGGTGGTAGAATTATCCAAGGCTAAAAAAGGAGGATTCAGAAAATGTATAAATACTAATTGAGTAGAAAACAACTATGGTGGTAGAATTATCCAAGGCTAAAAAAGGAGAATTCAGAAAAGTTATAAATACTAAATGAGTAGAAAACAACTGTGGTGGTAGAATTATCGAAGGCTAAAAAAGGAGAATTCTGAAAAGTTATAAATACTAAATGAGTAGAAAACAACTATGGTGGTAGAATTATCCAAGGCTAAAAAAGGAGAATTCAGAAAAGTTATAAATACTAAATGAGTAGAAATAGAATTATCCAAGGCTAAAAAAGGAAGATTCAGAAAAGTTATAAATACTAAATGAGTAGAAAACAACTATGGTGGTAGAATTATCCAAGGCTAAAAAAGGAGGATTCAGAAAAGTTATAAATACTAAATGAGTAGAAAACAAACAACTGTGATGGTAGAATTATCCAAGGCTAAAAAAGGAGGATTCAGAAAAGTTATAAATACTAAATGAGTAGAAAACAACTATGGTGGTAGAATTATCCAAGGCTAAAAAAGGAGGATTCAGAAAAGTTATAAATACTAAATGAGTAGAAAACAAACAACTGTGATGGTAGAATTATCCAAGGCTAAAAAAGGAGGATTCAGAAAAGTTATAAATACTAAATGAGTAGAAAACAACTATGGTGGTAGAATTATCCAAGGCTAAAAAAGGAGAATTCAGAAAAGTTATAAATACTAAATGAGTAGAAATAGAATTATCCAAGGCTAAAAAAGGAAGATTTAGAAAAGTTATAAATACTAAATGAGTAGAAAACAACTATGGTGGTAGAATTATCCAAGGCTAGAAAAGGAGGATTCAGAAAAGTTATAAATACTAAATGAGTAGAAAACAAATAACTGTGATGGTAGAATTATCCAAGGCTAAAAAAGGAGGATTCAGAAAAGTTATAAATACTAAATGAGTAGAAAACAACTATGGTGGTAGAATTATCCAAGGCTAAAAAGGAGGATTCAGAAAAGTTATAAATACTAAATGAGTAGAAAACAACTGTGTTGGTAGAATTATCCAAGGCTAAAAAAGGAGGATTCAGAAAAGTTATAAATACTAAAGGAGTAGAAAACAACTATGGAGGTAGAATTATCCAAGGTTGAAAAAGGAGGATGCTGCTGAAAAGCTGGTGGAAGCCCCTTTGGTTAATTTGAAGGGAGCATTTAGAATGAGTTCAGCAAAGTGCCATGCTAGTTTGTTACATAATGGGGGCAAAAGAATGTGAATCAGAGGTGGTGGAAGTTATGAATTTGTATGTGGATGCTACAGAAGACTTAAGCAGATAAGTCTGATTTTTATAAGGAAAGGTGTGGTAATTTCCAAGGAGGAAAACATGATAATGGAAGATAGACCCCATATAAAGAACATTCAGATTACTGGAATACCTAAAAAAGAAGAAAGCCATGGTTGTTTGCTTTTTGTGCAAGACAGGTAGGAAAGTTGTACTGGGTTGGATGCTGGACAGATAAAGGTTGAGCAGGTTCATACATTTTATCTTTCTGATATATCAAGGAATTTAAGACAACCATGGTAGGTGATGATAGGTTCAGTGCTAACTCCCCCCCCCCTCACCCCCTAAAGTGTCCATAACTATACAGGAAGAGTGCAGAGTCCATGTAATCACAACTACACAGGTAAAAGTTGAACTCTCTAAAGCCAAAAACACAACATCCATGGGACCGGACAACATCCCAGGCTGCGTTTTACATGAATTTCAGAAAAAATTGGCTCCCCACCTAAGCACCATGTTCAGTCATAGCCTCACATCAGGCTTTGTGCCCACTGAATGGCACACAGCAACAGTTATCCCACTTGACAAAGGGGGACCCACCACTGATCCCGGGAAATATTGCCCTATTAGCCTGACGAGCCTGGTCTGCAAGGCCATGGAACGTATCATCATGGAACTCATAAACAAAGACATTGGTAACCTCCAAATTCTGGACCCCACCCAGTTCGGGTTTGTGAAAGGCAGATCATGCCTCCTGAACCTGATTGACTTCTTTGAGGCAGTCACCAAAGCCATAGACGAGGGTAAGGTGGTTCACACAGCCTATCTTGACCTAGCCAAGGCTTTCAACACCATCCCCCATTCTGGAATTATAGCTAAACTCACTAAACTAGGTATAAATCCCTACATCACAAGATGGGTTGCCAACTGGCTCACTGACAGAACGCACACTGTAAAAGTTGCAGATTCCAAATCTGACTTCAAACCAGTGACAAGTGGAGTACCACAGGGTTCAGTCCTGGGACCTCTCCTGTTTGGTATCTACTTCTCTGAAGTACAGGCTAACACAGAAGGCCTCTGGATAACAAAGTTTGCAGATCACTGCAAACTAGGAGCCATAGCTGAGTCCCAAAATGATGTGGACATCCTATAGAAGGGCCTCACTGAAACAGATACCTGGTGTCAGAGGCATGGCCTCAAGGTCAATGCCAAAAAGTGCATTGTCATCCCCTTTGGTAAAAACTCTGTACCCATGAGCTACCACATAGGCAGCAGTCTGCTTAACACCGAATGTGTGATAAGAGACCTTGGGACCCAGGTGGACAGTAGTCTCTCCTTTGATAATCACATCGCCACAGTAGTCAGAAAGTCCTTCTACGTGGCACACCTTATCACAAAAGGGTTCTCATCCAGGAAAAAAGAGGTCATTGTTCCCCTCTACTCGACACTCATTCGACCCATTATAGAGTACAACTCCCCTTTTGGAATGTACCTCACAAGACATCTGCAGCAGCTGGAAAGGCCACAGAAGTACCTCACAAAGAGGATCACTGGCCTCAAACAGATGCCCTACACTGACCATCTCAAAAAACTCCAGCTTTATTCCATAGCATATCACCTAGTCAGAGGTGATCTCTGCCTAACATATAAAGCTATGCCAAACCCAGAGCTGTTGGACATGCTACACCTAAAGAAATACCAATCCCTCCAAAGTACACACTCCAGGGACCTAAACCTTGTCACCACAATAAACAGGACATGCTGGAGGGATAGATTCCTGTCCCAGAGACTTCCTATACTCTGGATCAAGCTACCCATCTATGTCAAGCAAAGTTCCTCATTAGCACTCTTCAAGAAAATCTTGATGAGTGGATGGGAAATAGGAAATACACCCCAGAGATCACTTCTGTGGCTCTTCTCAACATTGGCACAGGAAAATAACTTTCTTGGGTGGCGTAAGCCAGGGAACCTTGTTGGCTAGGCTTCCTTAGGCCCTTGGGCTGATAGCCTAGTACCTACCTGTGAACCTATGGCATATTCTGGTAGGATTTGAGACTTCTAAACCTCAAAACCAGATTCTATTCCTTGGGGAGAAGAAAATTTACAAAGTGGCATAAAGGTTTATTTATTTATTTATATTTTGTTAAAGGCTGTTACTATAATACTAGGAAGCAGAGAGCACAATTTCTATTTGCCTGGAGAAAGTGCTGTGTGCAAAAGTTTGTTTATTTTTTTTTACCCTGCAGTACTTTTTCCAAAGGCATTAATATATGCACATTTACAGGCATGGTAATGCTTAGACTTCATATTTTCACCTTTTCAAGTTCAAGTTCATTTATATTATAATGTTTAAATAATACACAATAACATGAGTAATGTAATAGTGAGGATTAGAACTAGAACATTTAACAGCAATAATGAATAAAACTTGTTATAGACATCTTAAGTTAGTGCTAGGCTAACTGCCCTTGCAAGCCTAGCCAATTATCCCTTGTGAGACTCAAACCGTGCACCTTGTGTTTGTAAGGCAAACACTTTAACCATTAGGCCACCCTCCCAACTATGAATAGAGTAGGTCAATATGAAACTAGGAAAACAGTTATCCAAATGAGCCAACAACATGGATAAATTAAAGTCCAAATTAAAATATAGTGTCCTAGTAAAAAGAAAGATCACCTAAATGGAAGAAATACCTTGTGACTATAAAAACAGCACCCAGGAAATACAGCCTTCAAATTTCATTCTCTCCAAACCTCCTCTGACAAACGGGAACCCTCCTCACAGAAGTAATCCTGTGATGAAAGGAAACCATACTCTTAAGAACAGTCATCTGGTGAACAAGAACAATCCAAATTTTGGCAAACAGCCAACAATAGTGGTGAGGTAGTTAGCATTGTCGCCTCACAGCCAGAGGATCTCCATTTCGATTCTTGGCTGGGTTATCTTCTGTGTGGAGTCTGCATGTCCTTTCTGCATTTGCGTGGGTTTCTGCTAAGTGCTCCTGTTTCCTCCCACATTCAAAAGACATGCATCTGGAGCATTTTTCCATGGGCCTCTGCTGAAAATGGCCTTTGTCCCTGTTGGACTTTCCCAATAAATAAGTGTTAAATAAATAAGTAAAACAACCCAAAGCACTGGATCTTCTCTTACAAATGGGAACCCTTCCTCAGAGGTAATAAAACTTGTCACAGTGCTGCTCCAGAGATGCAGCAGCTAGTACTTCGAGAGTCCGGCAGTAATAAACAAACCACAGAACTGCATTCACTAGGATTGCTGAAGTAATGACAGTTTTGTATGGTTTTAGGGGGAAGTAATTTAAAATTCCAGCCATGCAAAACCTGTGGTCACCTAGATGAGTGCAGTATCATAATTGACATGTTTTAATATTTTACTGAAAAGGGTCAGATTAGTATATTTAGGGGTTTTGTTTCATCTTTAATAATAGCCTAAACAAATCTATTTGTGGCTTACACATGTCTTTGAGCAAGGAGAAAGAAAGTGTTTCATGCTGAAGAATAAGCATTTTGATCTGCATCAGAAAAGGATTATTCTCACATTTGTAAATGCCAAACAAAGCACCATGGTCTGTATTTTGAGATGACCCATAAGTGGAGTTTGCTTGTTCTCCCCTTGACTCTGTGTATTTTCTCCAGGTACAGTAGCTGGCTGTTTGGCCATAATACATTGTCCACATACATGATATTGCTCATTGTCTCTTTGGCCAAGGTTGTGGCTAAAAAGAAAGTCATACTGCAATCCACTTACCTGATCAGTGGATATAAAAA